>NW_021635807.1:0-16747 GCF_004799145.2 Neltuma alba | reverse complement strand
ACATAGACATCATCATAAACTTACATTTCATGATTAAGCGTGGCAGAAGATTATATATCATCTATATCACAAGCCATGTGCTATGAGTACTACTTTGAAACACTGTGAGGATTAATTCCATCAGTTGCCAATGCAAGTCATAAGTTCTTGTCTTCCTCCTTGAAGTTTAGGTACTCATAATCAATTTTTTTCCATGTGGAGAATCTACAGAGTGCCTAAGCTTCGTGTCTTCAATCCTCTCATTTGCATGCCATGTCAACTGCTTAACAATTTTTGCATTACTGTACATGCGCCGAAATCTTGGAATAATGGGAAAATACCAAAGGACCTTCAAAAGGATTTTTGCCTTTCTTCCCATATCGTGATGCATTACATATAGGGCACTTCTCCAACGATGCATACTGATTTTGAAATAAAATGCAGTCATTAGGACATGCGTGAATCTTTTCATAACCTATCCCAGTAAAGCAAAGAATTTGCTTAGCCTCATATGTTTTGGTAGGAAGTTCATTTTTCTCTGGAAGCATGTCTTGCAAAAGTGTAAGCAATATAGTAAAACTCAAATCACTCCATCCATGACACGCTTTCAAGTTATACAATTTTAATACCACTAACAATCTTGTGTATTTTGTGCATCCAGTATGCAATGGTTTTTCTGCATCACCTTTCAACCTCTCAAATAAATTAGGATAATCACGAAGATCCTCTTCAACTGCAGTCAGCATTTCTTCAAGACCATCGTCTTCATCACATATGCTTGTGCCAAACTCATTTGAAGTGCCACTTATGCTATGAACTTGATCACTACATGTATCATAAGTCTCACCATGCCTTGTCTATCGTGTATAAGATTGATTAATTCCATGACACACCAAATGATCTAACAAATCAGGTGGACTAATTCGCTTTTCATAGCAACATGATAAGCATTTTTTTCAGGATCTTTTGCATGCCTCATTGCAAAACTAATAAACTCTTTCACACTGTTTTATATATTCCATTGAACACTGATTAGATGACATCCATTTTTTATCCATGTCTTCAACCTATTAAAATAATAGTTAAGTACATAATTATTATTATACCTCCTAATACTTTTAATATTTTTTTTATTTATCTAAAAATAAAATGGGCAGTATAACGGCTTAAAAATGCAAGTTTCTGGGTTCAACACATCTCTTTTAACTATAATCAACCAATTAATCCAACACAACTAATGATTTTTCACAACTATAAACCAAAAAAAAATCATATTTGCCAACAAATATCAAATCTAAAATAAAAAGCATTAAAAGCTAGCAGATTAAATATTTAGACCATTCTAACTTCCATATCTCACAAACCAAATCACATACAAAACTATGTAAATAGTTGTTTAAACAATGTTTTTTACCTTAAATTTTAGCAGCATAACAAGCTAAAAATTTCATGGTCCTAAAATCCTTTTTTAAGCTAATTAAACAATTCAGATAGCAAATTTTGTTAATTTTTCACAGCCCATAACAATAGCAATCATATTTGCCAACATATGATTCAACCTAAAATAGAAAACAGAAAAATAAAACTATAACATATTTCCACATGCAATAACAAACTTAAATTTGTAAGCTTTTAAATAATTTAGCTGAAAAACATACTTACAGTGTATTGTAGAATGACTTGAATTATATTAAGAGTCCTGCAAAAAAAAAAATTTAAATGAAAGTGTGAAGGGGGAAGAGGTAAGGACAAAGGGAATGGGAATGGGGATGAATTGGGAATGTGGGTACGAGAAAGGGGTGGGGACAGGGGGTGGGGATCGTCGGTGTGGGTGGGAGTTGGGATGGGCAAGGGGGGGGGTGGGGGTGGGGGTGGGGATCGTGGTGGGGACGAAAGGTGGGGTTGGCAACAGAGAAGGAAAAGAGAAGTGGGGAGCTTAGGGGAACATTTAGTGGCGGGGACGCATGGGGGAAAGGGGCATGGCGGGAAGCTGTGGGGAAAAAGAGAGCTGAAAATGGCGTAGCTGAAGGACAGAGGTCGAGTTGGAGCTATGGGTTTAGAAAGAGACAGGGAGAGTGAACTGGAGCTGTGGGGTCATGGGAGTGGAGGGGAGCTATGGGTTAGAAAAAGAGAGGGAAAATGGGAAAAAAATGGAGGGAGCCGGGGAAGGCAAAAACGCGAACTGCTATAGCGTTTTGTGCACAAAACGCTACAGCATCTAATCTAATGTAGCGTTATTTTGTAGAGAAAATGCTACAAAAGGTTATTACTTTTAAATTTTTCTATAGTGTTTTAAATTAAAACGCTACAGAAGAATTTTTTTAAATTTTTTTTTAAAATTGAATTTGGCTTTCTTTGTTTTTTTTAAAAAAATTTAACAAAGGAAAATAAAAAAAGAGGGAAATGTCATTAGTAGGAGATTTTTATAACTTAAAAAAGAAAATGCTTTAAGCTATTTTTTAAAATTAAATAGGAAAAATGAAAAAAAATGAGGGAAATACTATAATCCAAATGCTACACCAGGTTATTTATATAATTTTTTTAAAAAAATACGTTACCTTTATTTTTAAACTTATCAATGGAAAATGAAAAAAAAATGGAGGAAAATGTATCATTAGCAGGGGATTTTTTTTTAACTTTAGAAAAAAATTGTTTTAGCTTTCTTCTTTAAATTTTGAAAATGAAAAAAAAAGTTGGGAAATATCATTAGTAGAGGATTTTTATATTTTTTAAAAATAAATTTTAGCATTTTTCTAACCCAAATTTAAAATGAAAAAATTTGGACTTCTATAGCGTTTTAAATTAAAACACTACAAAAAGTAGGCTTCTGTAGCGTTTTATTCAGAAACGCTACATAAGGTATTTTAAAGTAAATTGTGAAAATAAATAAAAAAGGGAGGGAAAATGGGAAATATAATTACCAAGGGATTTTTATAATTTTTGAAAACTGTGAGTTTAGCTTTTATTTTAACTAAAATAAAAAAAATGAAAAAAAGAGCTTCTGTAGCGTTTTTGTAATAAAACGCTATATCAAGTTTCTCTAATTTTTTAAAAAAATTTAGAGGCCTTATGTAGAAAGTGCTACAGAAAGTCATATAAAACTTTCTGGAGCACTTTACAGAATTTTTTTAATACTTTTTTTAAAAGATAAATGGAATGCTGTAGTGCTTTCTTGAGAGAGTGCTACAATAAATATTATACATGCTATTTAAATAAGTGTAACACTTATTTAAATAAGTACTACAGAATATATCTTTTTTTAAATAAATTATTAACTATTAGCTGTAGCGTTTTGGTTTTAAATGCTACGAAACGTGCGTTACAAATCAATTATTTTGTAGTAGTGTCAGTAAAGAGAAAAGGCCATCAATGGCAGCAACTACAATCATATCAAAGGCTCATCACCACATTTTTAATATCTGTCCTTTCTGGGCCCAAAAGAGAAAACAAAATATCGTCCTTTGATTTGACTCAATATGCAACCAGAAACGTTTGAAATGTGAATTTTTCTTCCTTTTTCTTCCAAAAGTGTGAGGGGGTGTTTTGCAGGGATGCAGTTTTCCAAATTTGACTGGGACCAAGATAATTTAGTGTTTGTTTGTGATAACATTGAGAAGCTTCGGGACAAAAAAGAATAATTAGATTAAGCGATCATGTTTAATTAACATAGAAATTAAGTAAGATCAATTAAACTCACAAGCTAATACCACTAAGAATGAGCATCATATCATTAGGCCTAAGGATCCTTGGCCAACGGTACACACTCGCGACTTCTCAGTAATAGATAAACTTGCATGCCACTAGGTGAAAATGCCAATGGCAACTTCTCTAAACATATGGCTAAAATAAATAATGGTTCAATTCTACACCAAAAGGTCAAATATATGAGAGAATTCGATACAAACAAGTGTGAGGACTTCAATGAGTCATTGAAGATATTAAGGTTAGGATATTTTCTCAGCAAGGAGAAAAGGCCATTAATGGCGGCAACTACAATCATGTCAAAGGCTCATCACCACATTTTTTATATCCGTCCTTTCTGGGCCCAAAAGAGAAAACAAAATATCATCCTTTGATTTGACTCAATATGCAACCAGAAACGTTTGAAATGTGAATTTTTCTTCCTTTTTCTTCCAAAAGTGTGAGGGGGTGTTTTGCAGGGATGCAGTTTTCCAAATTTGACTGCGACCAAGTTAATTTAGTGTCTGTTTGTGATAACATTGAGAAGCTTCGGGACAAAAAAGAATAATTAGATTAAGCGATCATGTTTAATTAACATAGAAATTAAGTAAGATCAATTAAACTCACAAGCTAATACCACTAAGAATGAGCATCATATCATTAGGCCTAAGGATCCTTGGCCAACGGTACACACTCGCGACTTCTCAGTAATAGATAAACTTGCATGCCACTAGGTGAAAATGCCAATAGCAACTTATCTAAACATATGGCTAAAATAAATAATGGTTCAATTCTACACCGAAAGGTCAAATATATGAGAGAATTCGATACAAACAAGTGTGAGGACTTCAATGAGTCATTGAAGATATTAAGGTTAGGATATTTTTCTCAGCAAAGAGAAAAGGCCATCAATGGCGGCAACTACAATCATGTCAAAGGCTCATCACCACATTTTTTATATCTGTCCTTTCTGGGCCCAAAAGAGAAAACAACATATCGTCCTTTGATTTGACTCAATATAATATGCAACCAGAAGACCAGAAACGCTTGAAATGTGAATTTTTCTTTCTTTTTCTGCCAAAAGTGTTTTGGGGGGGGGGGTTGTTTTGCAGGGATGCAGTTTTCCAAATTTGACTGCGACCAAGTTAGTTTAGTGTCTGTTTGTGATAACATTGGGAAGCTTCGGGACAAAAAAAGAATAATTAGATTAAGCGATCATGTTTAATTAACATAGAAATTAAGTAAGATCAATTAAACTCACAAGCTAATGCCACTAAGAATCAGCATCATGTCATTAGGGCTAAGGATCCTTGGCTAACGGTATACACTGCTTTTGATCCTGAATGTAGGGTCTAGATTAATTAGTTTATAAAAATTAAAAAAAATTAGTTTAGTTATATTTATAATAAATATGTGTTGCTTTTTTTAAAATATCTTTTAATATTTTGTATGAGAAACATAACTATCCTCACTAATATGTGCAATAAACAAGGTTGTTTAAGAAAAGAATGACCACTCTAGTCCTTGTTATAAGTTACTGGTAGAGTAAATTTTTGACCCTAAATATAAGTTACTTATAGAGTATTTAATGATTGTTTTTCAATCTCACCCTTATTTAATTCTCATGAGGAAAAGTACAAAAGAAAAGACAAAGGTGAGTATGCTTTGTCAGCAAGAAAAGAAAAACTTTAATAAGGATAAATTCAAAAAAATTAATCAATTTAATGCATTCTTTGATATATGAGAATAAGTGAGTTACAAATAACGCATAAAGATGACTGTGTGGTATAAATTTGGAAAATAAAATGAATTAAAATCTTATATTTAGAACTAAAATAAACTCTTTTACTAACTTAGATCTCGGGTAATTCCTTGTTCTTATATGTTGGAATGGCCAAGGGGCATGATAGATCAATAATTCGAAGGAAAAATTATTGTATGTTCTTGGAATGCCATGTCATCCATGTTCTCTCCAAGTGAAATGTTCTAGCTTTTTTTTTTTTCTTCCGTGGATGATTTCTATCATAATGGATCATGGTGAGGAAAAAAAATCGATCAAGAGAAATTTTTGCGCCATGAGAATTGTGAAAAAAATACGTATAAGATTTTAATTGGACAGAGCATGGATTACGTGACAATACAAAAGTATACAAGAATTTCTCTTACTAGAAGTGAAGTTGTTGCCATTTGTTTGATAGCCTCAATATCAGTCAAAGGTAGGCGCATAGTGCCGCCATTCACGTTTTACTCAGTTTCCTAGTTCACAAATTAAGAAGGAGAACTATAATGAGGTATAAAGAAAAAAAATTTAATTACCAAAAATCTTACTAATAAATGAGCAGTATAAACTAATTGTCATTTTTTACACTAAAACTTGTTATTTCATACTCCTCAATTATCAATAGATTTTAGAGTAATTAAATCTTTCATCGAGATCTAATTGCAATTCTCCCAAATTAAAATCACATGAGCTATATATGTTTCGGTGCAGTCCAAATAATGAGACCTTCTCATCATGGTGCCAACTCTTAATATAAAAAACTTATCTCTATTGTCTATTTCATTTGTCTCCCAAAGAAACAGAAACCTTCAATTTTCACGAAAGAGGATACCCCATCTTTTGTTGTTTTCATCTTCTTTTCCATAGTAATTTAACGTTCTCAGTTTCTTGATAGATGTCACCTTATCAACAACTGCCGCCACAACCTTCATTGGACATATTCATGGGGTATCAACATTACATTCTTGCCAGCTTGTTTTGAGATTTATAGATTAATTTCAAAATATCCAGCTGGAGTATTCTTTGAGACATTTCATTCCAACAACCGAGTCTCCCTGTTTGGTTTCTTATTTTCAGCATTTTTGTGTTTTAAAAAGCAGAAGAAATAGAAAAACTTGTGTGAAAATGTATTTTTAGTTAACAAAAACATCTTTTTGATAAAAATAAATAAAACAGTTTATATGAGTTGGATTTCATAGGTTCATCAAAATCAGGACATACCTTAAGGCTCAAAAAACTCATATTTATAAAAATAATTACAATCTTACAGATCATCACATCGGCAAGTTATACTCAAGATCTTATAGATTATAAGTTAACTTCTTATCGATTGGACTAACCTTTGCTAGCAACGTCTTTTTGATATTTTGTTACATTTTGTTCAACAAAATTAGAGAATAGGTAGAGAACTTTATGTTCTATTAAGGGCAATTATGTAAACATTGAAAAAAAATTCTTTCACCCTTTGTTTCACTATATTATACTACCTTTTGTTCTTAATATAAAAGCTGGTAAGAGGTTTAGATTTTGATTCTAAATATTAGACCTCAATTCACTTTATCTTCTATTTTTTCCCAAAACATCTTTATTGATTGCAGTGGATTCCCACCAAAGGATAAATTTAATCATCCAATTCACATGGTTAAACAAGATAGTTTAGGGAGGCCAATATACATTTCTGAAAAATAACCTATTTAACTAATTTTTTTGATATCTCTAGATTAGTTATTTAACTCTTATATTAAGAACTGGAGGTATTATATGTTTTCCAAAGTAATGATTCAAATATTTTTTTCCTCAAAACTTATCACTACTAAAAAAAATCTGATTAGTGACAGAATTTACTGACAGAATTTTTATTTAGCTACGGAATTAGCGACGGAATCATATTACCGACGGAATTAGCGACGGGATTGGTTCCGTCGCTAATTTTTTCGTCACTAATTGAAATTCTGTCGGTAATTACCGAGGGAATTACCGACGACATCGGTTTCGTCGGTAATTACTAACGGAATTTACATTCCGTCACTAATTACCGACAGAATTCCGATTCCGTCGCTAATATATTTTTTTAAAAAAAATTAAAATTCCACCCCGCCTTCGCCATCACATGTCACCAACCTCATCTCCACGTGTCGCTACCACTTCGCATTCGCCACCACGTGTCAGTGCCACCTCACCTCTGCCGCCACGTGTCAGTGCCATCTCATCTCCACATGTCGCTACCACCTCAGCTCCACCGCCATGTGTCACGATCTTATCTCCACTTGTCCCAGCCACCTCACCTCTACCACCATGTATCGCTATCTCATATGCCACTTTGTATTGCCACATGTCGCCACCATATCATTTCTCCTCAAAGTGACTTCTCCACAGCCCGAACCAAAGACTTCGTTTGTACATGCGTGTGACTTCACCAGTTAAGCTGCAATGAACTTACTGACTTATTATGCAAATATATATATATATATATAATATTCTCTTACACAAATAATTATATATACACATATATATTATTAGAAACTAAAAATAAACTATATGATAATTTTAATCATAACTATTTTTGTAACAAAATAATTTTTAGATATTTGTTTTACTATTTATTTTATAACGCTTTATTTTTAAAAAAATTATTTTAAATATAATATTAATTTCTAATGACACTAATTTTAGATTTTAAATAGTAAATAATTTTTTCATAAATATATTTTTTAAATTTAATTCCTTTATTTAATATTCATAAGATATATAATTTAATTATATATTTATTATATTATTATATTATATTTTAGCCACGGAAATTAGCGACGAAATAATTTCTGTCGCTAAATTAGCCATAGAAAAGTATTCCGTCACAAAACTTAATTATAAAATTTTAGTCACAAAATTTTCTAATGGAAGAAATTCCGCAACTAATTCCGTGACTAAGTTTAATTATAAAATTTTAGCCGCAGAATTAACCACGAAATTTTCTGACTGAAAAAATTCTGTGGCTAATTTTAATTATAAAAGTTTAGTCACGAAATTTTCCGATAAAAAAAATTCTGTGGCTAATTCCGTGGCTAAACTTTTATAATTAAAATTAGCCACGGAATTTTCTAACGAAAAAATTTCCGTGACTAATTGCATGGCTAAGTTTAGCAACAGAATTTCCGTGGGTAATCCGTCAGAAATTAGCGACGGAAATTATTCCGTCGCTAATTTTGTCAGTAATTAACTATTTTTTTTGTAGTGTATTTTAAAGAACTACTTCACTAATTGTTCTAAAAACATAAAGATAACGAATAAAATCAAAGAAGCCTTTAGCTTCTCTTCTGTAGCACCCTCAATGCACGCAACTATAGAAGGGCTCAAAATTTTCAGGCTACTAACTTCGCCTAAACTTGTAACAATTTCTGAACCGAAAGGAAAAAAGTTGACTTGGAACAGTTTCCCACCTTATTCTGGCCAAAAATAAAAAATATTCCACATGATTTAAAAATAAAATTAATGACATTTTTAATTAGGTATTTATCCGTAGCCTAATATCCCACATGATGGAATCATTAGAGATTAAAATGATAAGACCCCATTATCTGTTTTGCATTAACAACTCAATAAAAAAAATACCTTAAACACATTATACTTAATTTTTGTTGACCCATAATATTAATACGACTTAATAATATGTAAATTAGAACTTTAAATTTTTCAGGTAAATCCTACAAATATTTTTAATTTAATGTAAATAATCTTTATGGAATTAAATTTTCCGTTATTTCATTAGCAGAATGTAATTTGACAGATATTTATTTGCCGATAATGTAGAAAAGATAAGATTATTTGCACTAAACTCAATTAAGAAAGTTATATCGATTTCGGTCCCAAAAAAAAAGAAGTTATATCGATTAAAAAAAGTAAATAGGGTATGTGATAAATAAGCTATTTCGGATTCTTAATATAAGAGCTAATTGACTAATTTGAGTAAATTAAGAAAGTTTACTAAGTTAGTTATGTGTAATAATTAGGTATTATCTTTCCTATATTATTTGTAATAATTAGGTGTTGTCTTTTTTATATAATACTCTTACTAATCATATATTAGCTAGAACTATTATTTGATAAAACTTTTAATATGTACAACTACAAGGACTATTTTGAAAAAATTAGATAAATATAAGAGACAAAATGAATTGGGGTTTTATATTTAGGAACAAATAAAAAGTTAAACCCTTATATTAAAGACCGGAGGTAAGGTATTATACTCGATCTATCGGGAATAACAAACTAATTAATTATTTGTATGTATCCACGCACAAATGTAAAAAAATTTAAAAAAATTCTTATCAAATGTAAAGGTTCAAAATCGAAGTTACTTATATAGGGAAGGTGACAGTTAAAATCCAAAAGAATTAGTTAATTACAGCTAGCTCGCTACTTCAGAAAATTTTTTGAAAAATAAATTACAAATATCGAATCGAAACAACTGCGATTCCAGGAGTACTTTTGATTATAAAAAAAATATTGAAGTTTATAATGTAATTTTCAATTTCCAACTACTCATTTGTCATAAAGTTTACTTATCTAGCTGCCATTAATTAATCTTTTGGCCCTTTCTTACTTATACATACGTGACTCAACATTTATTATGTGTAATTTAGTCTATCATCATCATCTTGTGGTCTTGCTGGCCCCTCTAGAGGCTTACATGTAACACATAGAGTACTTGTGTGATAAAATTTTATGAAATATGTGATAAATAATATTACCTTCGATCCTCAATATAAAAACCAGATAATTAATTTGAAGATATTAAAAAAATTGATTAAGTTGGTTAGCTTTCATAAATATATGTTGTCCTTCTTAAATCATTCTCTTTAAGCATTTACATTGAAATATAGTAAAAACCTCTTACGATTAAAAATAATATTTTGAAAAGAGAAAAGAGAGACATGTAGATTAAAATATTATATTTAGAACTAAATTTAACTCTCCTATTAGATTTTATACTAGTATATTATTCTCTAATAGGATAAACAACATAGACTAATTGTATTCACCAGCAAAAAAGACATAGAATAAGAGGGCTTAGATGGAAACCAAACTATTATTTTAAAAGTGATTTTATGGTATATAAAATAAATATGTGAATGAGTTTGTCTCTATTTATGAAAAAGTAATTTATAAAAACACTTATAGGTGTTCCAAATGCCCCCTAATTGTATGTGTATATGGGACTTAT
The DNA here is from genome assembly GCF_004799145.2 of Neltuma alba. Taxonomy (NCBI): domain Eukaryota; kingdom Viridiplantae; phylum Streptophyta; class Magnoliopsida; order Fabales; family Fabaceae; genus Neltuma; species Neltuma alba. The sequence goes on along the minus strand of NW_021635807.1, from coordinate 6,086 downwards.
ATACTTGCACAAACTTCAAATTCAAAAAATTTAAAAAAAAAAAGAAAATTCTTATTAAAATTAAAAAAAAAGTTGGGTTAATATTATTTTTAATCCATGAAATTCTACCTCATTTTGATTTAATTTTTAAAATTTGAAATCTTGTTCTAGCAAGGAAAATACTGTTTTAAAGGACTAAAAAGGAAAAAAATCTCTTGGTAGAGTAAAATAAAATTAAATTTCAAGTATCAAAACCACTTATTTTAAATTTTAGAAATAAAAGAATTAAACCAAATAAAATTTTAAAAATTAGAAATAGTATTAATTAAAAAAATTCCAAATCAAATTAAAATATTAAAAAGTTACTATTATTTGTAATTATAATTATAATATCTTATTTATAATTAGAATCCGAGAAACTAGCTCACACATGACTCGTAAAACTTGACAATGTAGTAGCTAGAGATTCGATATGACGTGTAAATTTGTCTATCATCGTGGATTGAGCTGCGGCCTAGAATCTCCTACGTACGGATCAAAGTGCTTCATTGAAACCAACATACGGTATGAACATGTCACGTCGCTGACATAAACTGTATTATATATTTAACATAAAAACTAATTAACTAATTTAAATTAATTAAAAAAATTTGTTAGTTATTTATTAATAAATAGATATTATCTTTTTTAAAATATTCTTGTTACCATATGTGTTAGAACTATCATTTAATAAATACTTAATATATCCAACTATTACAAAAAACTACTTTAAAAAATAAATAAATATGAGAAACAAAATGGATATTAGAGTCTCATATTTAGGATTAAATTAAAATTCCAACAAGCCCTTATATTAATACTATCTCTAGTCTTTAATATAATAGTTGGTTGACTAATTTGAGTAGTTTAAAAAATTAGTTAAGTTAGTCATTTGTAATAAATATTTGTTATTTTTCCTAATATAACTTGCTAATCATGTTTATTAACTCGAACTATCATTTGATAAAACTTTTAACATGTGCAATACTACAATAACTATCTTGAAAAGATAGATAAATATGAGATACAAAATAGGTTGGGATCTTATATTTAAGATCAAATTAAAAGTCAACATGGTTTTATACTACCTCTAGTCTTTACTATAAGACTTTGTTTGATTTTATTTTGATTCTAAATACAAGACCTTAATCCACTTTGTTTCTTATATTTATGTGTTTTTTTAAGATAGTCTTTCTAGTAATTCTAGTTAATACACTTGATCAGTAAATATATTTTAGAAAAAATAACACCTATTTATTACAAATAACCAACTTAACTTATTTTTTTAATCTCCTCAAATTAGTCAAATAGGTCTTATAATTAGGACCGGAGTTACTATTAAGTAACGAGTAACGGACGCGGTCATATTTTGTCCACTTCCAAACTCTGACCCTTTACCATATATATAAAGGTGGATCCGAGGATATTCATTTCAACACAACATCCATATTTTCTCTCAACTCTCTAATCCTCTCTCACTTACAGATCCAATACACTCACACAAACCCTGCAAAATGATGGCATCCAAACTTCATGTTTCTGTGGTTAGTAGCCAAAAGAGTGCCTCCATCAGTAACAGTGAGAAATTAAGAGATAAGAGAAGAGTGGCCAAAATGCAGACCTCGGCAAGGGCTCAAGCTCAAGCTGCTGAGGTAACTACTCCTAAGGAAAGTTCGAGGACGTCTAAGTTGCCTGAATTGATGACCTCTTCAGTGGTCTCCAGCAAGAGGCCTTTCTTCTTGGAAAGATCCCTTCAGGTCCAAAAGACCCAACCCAATTCAGCTGGAAAGTTTGGTAAATTTGGAGGCAAGTTTGTATGTGAGACTCTTATTGCTTGTCTCGACCAGCTCGAAGCTGAGTTTGCAGAAGTTCTTCGCGATGAACACTTTCAGGTGATTAAATTCTTATATCCTATATATAATTATCTAATGAAACTGCCAAGAACACAAGTTTTAAATATATTATTTTCATGATATATCAGTCTTGCTAGTCTAACAATGAAGAAGATATATTGTGTGTGTTTGTGCGTGTTTGTGCGTGTAGGAAGAGCTAGCGGAGGCACTCAGAGACTACGTTGGGAGAGAAACACCTCTGTATCATGCTCGGAGGTTGACAGAGTTCTACAAGAGCAAAAATCGCGGCGAAGGGGCTGAGATATTCCTCAAGAGAGAAGATCTTTGCCACGGTGGCTCTCACAAAATGAACAACGCTATTGCTCAGGCCATGATCGCCAAGCGCATCGGCCGGAAACTCGTCGTGACAGCTACCGCCTCCGGCCACCACGGGATAGCTGCCGCCTCTGCTTGCGCAAAACTGGGATTGGACTGCAAAATCTTCATGGCGGCTAAAGACATGGAACAACAACAATCCAATGTTCAATTGATAAATTTGTTGGGTGCTCAGGTAAGTACTTACTGTTCATAATTTTTTTAAAAAAAGAGTGAATTACAATAAATAATAATTTCTGAAACTTGTTTTATACTTTTCTAATCTTTAGTATAAGACCTATTTAACTAATTTGATTAGATTAAGAAAGTTAGGTAAGTTAATTAATTACAAGAAATATGATATATTTTTTGTAAAATACCATAATCATCTTCCTTAATATCCTCTCTCCCTCTTCTACTTGATTATGTTTGAGTAAATATCCATAAGGATAATTTAGAAAAAATTAATAAATATGAGAAATAGATATATATATGACCAACAACTCAACAATTAGATCCTATATTATATTAAGGATTGGAGGAGTAATTATTTTTCACTCTTATGATTTGATTGTAATTTTCTTTTTAAAAAACTCGGTACTTTAATTGTTTGATAGGTAGGAGGAAAATGGAAGGGAGCAAAAGAGAGAGAAAATTTTAATGAGGTTGTTTTAAAAAATTGGGAAAATGGTATAAAATGTTGATAAAAAGAAATATAAGATAAAAAATGATTAATATTAATTAAAAAAATTTTAACCCCTCTTCTCTTATTTTTCAAAACAAACTTATTAAAAAATTTTCTATTATTTTCTCTATTTCCCTGTTTGGTATGCGAGAAATGGAGAGAAAGGGGTAAGAAAATTTTAATAAACTTAATTTAAAAAATTGATAAAATGGAGCTAAGAGTTTTTGATTATTTTTTTTTACTCTTTAATGTTATATATTCTTTTTAAAAAATTTTATAACCTCATTTTTTTTTAATTTTATAAATTCAGCTCGTTAAAAAAATTTGTCATGTCTTTTTCCCTCCAATTTTCTCGTACCAAACGAAGCTAAAAGATGATGCGACCTTTTCGTGTAAAATCAGGTTGAAGGGGTTGATGGGCAATTCAAAGATGCAGCGTCAGAGGCTCTGAGGAGTTGGGTGGGGAAGGTCGAAGAAAGCTATCACATGATGGGGACAGCGGTGGGGCCCCACCCATGTCCCACCATGGTCCGACATTTCCAGTCGGTAATTGGAAGAGAAACGAGGAGGCAAGCTCTGGAAAAATGGGGAGGGAAACCTGACGCGCTGGTGGCCTGCGTGGGGACAGGGTCAAACGCGTTGGGGTTGTTTCACGAGTTCATCGGGGATTCGGAAGTGAGGTTGGTCGGAGTAGAGGCCGGAGGGTTCGGGTTGCAGAGTGGAAGACACGCGTCGACTTTGAGTAAGGGAGAAGTGGGCGTTTATCATGGAGCCATGACCTATCTTCTTCAGGATGGGATGGCCAGACTATTGAACCATACTCCGTCGCCGTTGGGTAATTTCATCGGACGGCCAGAATAATAAACTTTAAACTTACTTCAAATTTTACAAAAACTATATAGCAAAAAGATTCAAACTTTAAACTTTCTAACATGTCTGTCTTGTGAATAACCAGGATGCAGTACCCAGCGGTTGGTCCAGAGCTGAGCTTTCTGAAAGAAATAGGGCGCGCCGAGTTCTACTCAGTAACAACCGAGAAGCTCTTGATGGTATGCATAAATGCCCTTCTAAATCCTATTCTTATCGATCCATTGTAATACTTGTTTATTTCAAACATGTATTTTAGATCACAATGGATGAATATGATCATCTATCAACATGTAACTTGATGGAATCCTAAAGTAATCTATTGATATGATTTTACTCTCAAGTGGCAACTAGCACTCCAAACTTGAGATACTCAATGGGTGCTATTGAAAAAAATACTCCTTTCGGTCTTAAATATAAGACTTATTTTGTAATGTAATTTATACTACAAAATGAGTCTTATATTACGATCGGAGGAGTACTTTAAAATACCTTATACACCAATTTAGGGTATTAAGTTCTAGTAAAAAAAAAATATTTCATGGTGGTGAAAGCTATTTACTTCTATTATATAGATTCCAGCTTATGTAGTTGTGATTGAAAACTGAAAGGGTATTATATCTTGAATTTTGGATCTAGAAGTTTAGGAATGAGCATGAAATAATAAGTAGGCTACTAAGTCTAGATGAGAAAAGAAGTCTCATATATATGTGTCCTGAAAGGATAGAACGATTATGTGGTAACAAAGAAAATGTTTGTTGTGGCAGCATATGAAAGAGTGTGCAGATTGGAAGGGATATACGCATCGTTGGAGGCATCACATGCGTTTGGGATATTGGAGAAATTGTTTCCGACTTTACCAAAGGGAGGAAATGTGGTTGTGAATTGTGGTGCCCGTGGAGATGAAGATGTGGACATAGTCTACAAAAACAAACTGTTTGATGGAGCACGTAAACGTACCATGGCTCAACAACAGGCTGAGCTCCAAGAAAGAGAAGACGTTGCCTTACGTTGAAATATATGTAAATTGATGTGAAAGTGAAATATATATATATATATATATATATATAATGTGTGAAATAATTAATGTTTAAATGATGGAATGCAAATTCTCAAATGTTGTCCATGTGTGTCTGTGTGTGTATTGACGTGCGGTTTAAATATATTAGGACCACTAGATCATTTCTTTCATTTGTTTGGACTGAAACAGTGGTTTTCTTCACTACATTTTTGGTACAAAGACGAAAGATGTAAGGTGTAGGCTGATGGGAAATGAAAATAACCACAGAAACTTTGGTTAAATTTACCAAAGGGCCCAAATGTTTCTTTTGGGGAGGGACCGATGGGAATGGATCTCTACTCTACCCTCTCTCTTTTCCTTTATTATTAGTAGATTAACATTTTAGTGCTTCACGTACGTTTAACATTTTATAGAATTATTACTATAACTTTATTTGAAAAGCACATATGTAAATTTAAACTATTAAAATTTAATCAAAATAAACTTTACAATAATATATATAATAGTATATAGTTGTAAACAGTTCAGCTCCAAGACTCTTCGAGTAAGGTCATTTTCCCCAGCTTTCTTAATTAAGCACAAGTGTGGTCGGTACGCCCTACCAATGGATTTTCCTTCGTTGGCTCGACATCAGTGGAATAAGTGGTGCAGTTCGCGTTTTATCTCACACAAATATTGTGTCCCATACGCGTTTTGTGGCCCCCAACAGAAAAATCAACGGATATCACTTTCAGGGGCCTGCTTCAAATTTTATAAAATTTTTTAATCATAATTTACAAAATACGAAATTATTTTAATTTACGTAAAATATGTTAATAAGTATTTTTGAACATGGTACTAAACAGGTTTTTAGTGTAATTATGCCATTCGTACTTTGTTCCCACAGGAGAGAGAGAAGCCTATATTTCATGTAGAGCGCACATATACATATGCGCTATCTGGAAGTTTTAATTCAGTAGCCTTGTGCACCGAGGAGTCTTTTTGAACACAAATTTATCTCAAAAATTTAAAATTATAGTAATATTGTTTCTATCGTTAAAATGTATACAGTCACTGTTAGTTTTCCAACAGTTGGAGGTAGAAACTTTTGATATAAATTTGTATCTTAAAACGTGTAATATTTTTCGGTTCTTAATATAAGAGCTAGTCTGACTTTCAATTTGATCATAAATATAAGACTCTAATCCACTTTATCTCTTATATTTATATTCTTTTTTCTCAAATAATCCTTGTGATAGTTGTATTTAAAGGTTCTGTTAAATGATAGTCATAGCTTATACATATAATT
>NW_021635806.1:0-52550 GCF_004799145.2 Neltuma alba | reverse complement strand
TTCCAAATTTGACTGCGACCAAGTTAATTTAGTTCTGTTTGTGATAACATTGGGAAGCTTCGGGACAAAAAAGAATAATTAGATTAAGCGATCATGTTTAATTAACATAGAAATTAAGTAAGATCAATTAAACTCACAAGCTAATGCCACTAAGAATCAGCATCATGTCATTAGGGCTAAGGATCCTTGGCTAACGGTATACACTGCTTTTGATCCTGAATGTAGGGTCTAGATTAATTAGTTTATAAAAATTAAAAAAAATTAGTTTAGTTATATTTAAATAAATATGTGTTGCTTTTTTTTTAAATATCTTTTAATATTTTGTATGAGAAACATAACTATCCTCACTAATATGTGCAATAAACAAGGTTGTTTAAGAAAAGAATGACCACTCTAGTCCTTGTTATAAGTTACTGGTAGAGTAAATTTTTGACCCTAAATATAAGTTACTTATAGAGTATTTAATGATTGTTTTTCAATCTCACCCTTATTTAATTCTCATGAGGAAAAGTACAAAAGAAAAGACAAAGGTGAGTATGCTTTGTCAGCAAGAAAAGAAAAACTTTAATAAGGATAAATTCAAAAAAATTAATCAATTTAATGCATTCTTTGATATATGAGAATAAGTGAGTTACAAATAACGCATAAAGATGACTGTGTGGTATAAATTTGGAAAATAAAATGAATTAAAATCTTATATTTAGAACTAAAATAAACTCTTTTACTAACTTAGATCTCGGGTAATTCCTTGTTCTTATATGTTGGAATGGCCAAGGGGCATGATAGATCAATAATTCGAAGGAAAAATTATTGTATGTTCTTGGAATGCCATGTCATCCATGTTCTCTCCAGTGAAATGTTCTAGCTTTTTTTTTTTTTCTTCCGTGGATGATTTCTATCATAATGGATCATGGTGAGGAAAAAAAATCGATCAAGAGAAATTTTTGCGCCATGAGAATTGTGAAAAAAATACGTATAAGATTTTAATTGGACAGAGCATGGATTACGTGACAATACAAAAGTATACAAGAATTTCTCTTACTAGAAGTGAAGTTGTTGCCATTTGTTTGATAGCCTCAATATCAGTCAAAGGTAGGCGCATAGTGCCGCCATTCACGTTTTACTCAGTTTCCTAGTTCACAATTAAGAAGGAGAACTATAATGAGGTATAAAGAAAAAAAATTTAATTACCAAAAATCTTACTAATAAATGAGCAGTATAAACTAATTGTCATTTTTTACACTAAAACTTGTTATTTCATACTCCTCAATTATCAATAGATTTTAGAGTAATTAAATCTTTCATCGAGATCTAATTGCAATTCTCCCAAATTAAATCACATGAGCTATATATGTTTCGGTGCAGTCCAAATAATGAGACCTTCTCATCATGGTGCCAACTCTTAATATAAAAAACTTATCTCTATTGTCTATTTCATTTGTCTCCCAAAGAAACAGAAACCTTCAATTTTCACGAAAGAGGATACCCCATCTTTTGTTGTTTTCATCTTCTTTTCCATAGTAATTTAACGTTCTCAGTTTCTTGATAGATGTCACCTTATCAACAACTGCCGCCACAACCTTCATTGGACATATTCATGGGGTATCAACATTACATTCTTGCCAGCTTGTTTTGAGATTTATAGATTAATTTCAAAATATCCAGCTGGAGTATTCTTTGAGACATTTCATTCCAACAACCGAGTCTCCCTGTTTGGTTTCTTATTTTCAGCATTTTTGTGTTTTAAAAAGCAGAAGAAATAGAAAAACTTGTGTGAAAATGTATTTTTAGTTAACAAAAACATCTTTTTGATAAAAATAAATAAAACAGTTTATATGAGTTGGATTTCATAGGTTCATCAAAATCAGGACATACCTTAAGGCTCAAAAAACTCATATTTATAAAAATAATTACAATCTTACAGATCATCACATCGGCAAGTTATACTCAAGATCTTATAGATTATAAGTTAACTTCTTATCGATTGGACTAACCTTTGCTAGCAACGTCTTTTGATATTTTGTTACATTTTGTTCAACAAAATTAGAGAATAGGTAGAGAACTTTATGTTCTATTAAGGGCAATTATGTAAACATTGAAAAAAAATTCTTTCACCCTTTGTTTCACTATATTATACTACCTTTTGTTCTTAATATAAAAGCTGGTAAGAGGTTTAGATTTTGATTCTAAATATTAGACCTCAATTCACTTTATCTTCTATTTTTTCCCAAAACATCTTTATTGATTGCAGTGGATTCCCACCAAAGGATAAATTTAATCATCCAATTCACATGGTTAAACAAGATAGTTTAGGGAGGCCAATATACATTTCTGAAAAATAACCTATTTAACTAATTTTTTTGATATCTCTAGATTAGTTATTTAACTCTTATATTAAGAACTGGAGGTATTATATGTTTTCCAAAGTAATGATTCAAATATTTTTTCCTCAAAACTTATCACTACTAAAAAAAATCTGATTAGTGACAGAATTTACTGACAGAATTTTTATTTAGCTACGGAATTAGCGACGGAATCATATTACCGACGGAATTAGCGACGGGATTGGTTCCGTCGCTAATTTTTTCGTCACTAATTGAAATTCTGTCGGTAATTACCGAGGGAATTACCGACGACATCGGTTTCGTCGGTAATTACTAACGGAATTTACATTCCGTCACTAATTACCGACAGAATTCCGATTCCGTCGCTAATATATTTTTTTAAAAAAAATTAAAATTCCACCCCGCCTTCGCCATCACATGTCACCAACCTCATCTCCACGTGTCGCTACCACTTCGCATTCGCCACCACGTGTCAGTGCCACCTCACCTCTGCCGCCACGTGTCAGTGCCATCTCATCTCCACATGTCGCTACCACCTCAGCTCCACCGCCATGTGTCACGATCTTATCTCCACTTGTCCCAGCCACCTCACCTCTACCACCATGTATCGCTATCTCATATGCCACTTTGTATTGCCACATGTCGCCACCATATCATTTCTCCTCAAAGTGACTTCTCCACAGCCCGAACCAAAGACTTCGTTTGTACATGCGTGTGACTTCACCAGTTAAGCTGCAATGAACTTACTGACTTATTATGCAAATATATATATATATATATATAATATTCTCTTACACAAATAATTATATATACACATATATATTATTAGAAACTAAAAATAAACTATATGATAATTTTAATCATAACTATTTTTGTAACAAAATAATTTTTAGATATTTGTTTTACTATTTATTTTATAACGCTTTATTTTTAAAAAAAATTATTTTAAATATAATATTAATTTCTAATGACACTAATTTTAGATTTTAAATAGTAAATAATTTTTTCATAAATATATTTTTTAAATTTAATTCCTTTATTTAATATTCATAAGATATATAATTTAATTATATATTTATTATATTATTATATTATATTTTAGCCACGGAAATTAGCGACGAAATAATTTCTGTCGCTAAATTAGCCATAGAAAAGTATTCCGTCACAAAACTTAATTATAAAATTTTAGTCACAAAATTTTCTAATGGAAGAAATTCCGCAACTAATTCCGTGACTAAGTTTAATTATAAAATTTTAGCCGCAGAATTAACCACGAAATTTTCTGACTGAAAAAATTCTGTGGCTAATTTTAATTATAAAAGTTTAGTCACGAAATTTTCCGATAAAAAAATTCTGTGGCTAATTCCGTGGCTAAACTTTTATAATTAAAATTAGCCACGGAATTTTCTAACGAAAAAATTTCCGTGACTAATTGCATGGCTAAGTTTAGCAACAGAATTTCCGTGGGTAATCCGTCAGAAATTAGCGACGGAAATTATTCCGTCGCTAATTTTGTCAGTAATTAACTATTTTTTTTGTAGTGTATTTTAAAGAACTACTTCACTAATTGTTCTAAAAACATAAAGATAACGAATAAAATCAAAGAAGCCTTTAGCTTCTCTTCTGTAGCACCCTCAATGCACGCAACTATAGAAGGGCTCAAAATTTTCAGGCTACTAACTTCGCCTAAACTTGTAACAATTTCTGAACCGAAAGGAAAAAAGTTGACTTGGAACAGTTTCCCACCTTATTCTGGCCAAAAATAAAAATATTCCACATGATTTAAAAATAAAATTAATGACATTTTAATTAGGTATTTATCCGTAGCCTAATATCCCACATGATGGAATCATTAGAGATTAAAATGATAAGACCCCATTATCTGTTTTGCATTAACAACTCAATAAAAAAAATACCTTAAACACATTATACTTAATTTTTGTTGACCCATAATATTAATACGACTTAATAATATGTAAATTAGAACTTTAAATTTTTCAGGTAAATCCTACAAATATTTTTAATTTAATGTAAATAATCTTTATGGAATTAAATTTTCCGTTATTTCATTAGCAGAATGTAATTTGACAGATATTTATTTGCCGATAATGTAGAAAAGATAAGATTATTTGCACTAAACTCAATTAAGAAAGTTATATCGATTTCGGTCCCAAAAAAAAAGAAGTTATATCGATTAAAAAAAGTAAATAGGGTATGTGATAAATAAGCTATTTCGGATTCTTAATATAAGAGCTAATTGACTAATTTGAGTAAATTAAGAAAGTTTACTAAGTTAGTTATGTGTAATAATTAGGTATTATCTTTCCTATATTATTTGTAATAATTAGGTGTTGTCTTTTTTATATAATACTCTTACTAATCATATATTAGCTAGAACTATTATTTGATAAAACTTTTAATATGTACAACTACAAGGACTATTTTGAAAAAATTAGATAAATATAAGAGACAAAATGAATTGGGTTTTATATTTAGGAACAAATAAAAAGTTAAACCCTTATATTAAAGACCGGAGGTAAGGTATTATACTCGATCTATCGGGAATAACAAACTAATTAATTATTTGTATGTATCCACGCACAAATGTAAAAAAATTTAAAAAAATTCTTATCAAATGTAAAGGTTCAAAATCGAAGTTACTTATATAGGGAAGGTGACAGTTAAAATCCAAAAGAATTAGTTAATTACAGCTAGCTCGCTACTTCAGAAAATTTTTTGAAAAATAAATTACAAATATCGAATCGAAACAACTGCGATTCCAGGAGTACTTTTGATTATAAAAAAAATATTGAAGTTTATAATGTAATTTTCAATTTCCAACTACTCATTTGTCATAAAGTTTACTTATCTAGCTGCCATTAATTAATCTTTTGGCCCTTTCTTACTTATACATACGTGACTCAACATTTATTATGTGTAATTTAGTCTATCATCATCATCTTGTGGTCTTGCTGGCCCGTCTAGAGGCTTACATGTAACACATAGAGTACTTGTGTGATAAAGTTTTATGAAATATGTGATAAATAATATTACCTTCGATCCTCAATATAAAAACCAGATAATTAATTTGAGGATATTAAAAAAATTGATTAAGTTGGTTAGCTTTCATAAATATATGTTGTCCTTCTTAAATCATTCTCTTTAAGCATTTACATTGAAATATAGTAAAAACCTCTTACGATTAAAAATAATATTTTGAAAAAGAGAAAAGAGAGACAATGTAGATTAAAATATTATATTTAGAACTAAATTTAACTCTCCTATTAGATTTTATACTAGTATATTATTCTCTAATAGGATAAAACAACATAGACTAATTGTATTCACCAGCAAAAAAGACATAGAATAAGAGGGCTTAGATGGAAACCAAACTATTATTTTAAAAGTGATTTTATGGTATATAAAATAAATATGTGAATGAGTTTGTCTCTATTTATGAAAAAGTAATTTATAAAAACACTTATAGGTGTTCCAAATGCCCCCTAATTGTATGTGTATATGGGACTTATATACTTGCACAAACTTCAAATTCAAAAATTTAAATAAAAAAAAGAAAATTCTTATTAAAATTAAAAAAAAAGTTGGGTTAATATTATTTTTAATCCATGAAATTCTACCTCATTTTGATTTAATTTTTAAAATTTGAAATCTTGTTCTAGCAAGGAAAAATACTGTTTTAAGGACTAAAAAGGAAAAAAATCTCTTGGTAGAGTAAAATAAAATTAAATTTCAAGTATCAAAACCACTTATTTTAAATTTTAGAAATAAAAGAATTAAAACCAAATAAAATTTTAAAAATTAGAAATAGTATTAATTAAAAAAATTCCAAATCAAATTAAAATATTAAAAAGTTACTATTATTTGTAATTATAATTATAATATCTTATTTATAATTAGAATCCGAGAAACTAGCTCACACATGACTCGTAAAACTTGACAATGTAGTAGCTAGAGATTCGATATGACGTGTAAATTTGTCTATCATCGTGGATTGAGCTGCGGCCTAGAATCTCCTACGTACGGATCAAAGTGCTTCATTGAAACCAACATACGGTATGAACATGTCACGTCGCTGACATAAACTGTATTATATATTTAACATAAAAACTAATTAACTAATTTAAATTAATTAAAAAAATTTGTTAGTTATTTATTAATAAATAGATATTATCTTTTTTAAAATATTCTTGTTAACCATATGTGTTAGAACTATCATTTAATAAAATACTTAATATATCCAACTATTACAAAAAACTACTTTAAAAAATAAATAAATATGAGAAACAAAATGGATATTAGAGTCTCATATTTAGGATTAAATTAAAATTCCAACAAGCCCTTATATTAATACTATCTCTAGTCTTTAATATAATAGTTGGTTGACTAATTTGAGTAGTTTAAAAAAATTAGTTAAGTTAGTCATTTGTAATAAATATTTGTTATTTTTCCTAATATAACTTGCTAATCATGTTTATTAACTCGAACTATCATTTGATAAAACTTTTAACATGTGCAATACTACAATAACTATCTTGAAAAGATAGATAAATATGAGATACAAAATAGGTTGGGATCTTATATTTAAGATCAAATTAAAAGTCAACATGGTTTTATACTACCTCTAGTCTTTACTATAAGACTTTGTTTGATTTTATTTTGATTCTAAATACAAGACCTTAATCCACTTTGTTTCTTATATTTATGTGTTTTTTTAAGATAGTCTTTCTAGTAATTCTAGTTAATACACTTGATCAGTAAATATATTTTAGAAAAATAACACCTATTTATTACAAATAACCAACTTAACTTATTTTTTAATCTCCTCAAATTAGTCAAATAGGTCTTATAATTAGGACCGGAGTTACTATTAAGTAACGAGTAACGGACGCGGTCATATTTTGTCCACTTCCAAACTCTGACCCTTTACCATATATATAAAGGTGGATCCGAGGATATTCATTTCAACACAACATCCATATTTTCTCTCAACTCTCTAATCCTCTCTCACTTACAGATCCAATACACTCACACAAACCCTGCAAAATGATGGCATCCAAACTTCATGTTTCTGTGGTTAGTAGCCAAAAGAGTGCCTCCATCAGTAACAGTGAGAAATTAAGAGATAAGAGAAGAGTGGCCAAAATGCAGACCTCGGCAAGGGCTCAAGCTCAAGCTGCTGAGGTAACTACTCCTAAGGAAAGTTCGAGGACGTCTAAGTTGCCTGAATTGATGACCTCTTCAGTGGTCTCCAGCAAGAGGCCTTTCTTCTTGGAAAGATCCCTTCAGGTCCAAAAGACCCAACCCAATTCAGCTGGAAAGTTTGGTAAATTTGGAGGCAAGTTTGTATGTGAGACTCTTATTGCTTGTCTCGACCAGCTCGAAGCTGAGTTTGCAGAAGTTCTTCGCGATGAACACTTTCAGGTGATTAAATTCTTATATCCTATATATAATTATCTAATGAAACTGCCAAGAACACAAGTTTTAAATATATTATTTTCATGATATATCAGTCTTGCTAGTCTAACAATGAAGAAGATATATTGTGTGTGTTTGTGCGTGTTTGTGCGTGTAGGAAGAGCTAGCGGAGGCACTCAGAGACTACGTTGGGAGAGAAACACCTCTGTATCATGCTCGGAGGTTGACAGAGTTCTACAAGAGCAAAAATCGCGGCGAAGGGGCTGAGATATTCCTCAAGAGAGAAGATCTTTGCCACGGTGGCTCTCACAAAATGAACAACGCTATTGCTCAGGCCATGATCGCCAAGCGCATCGGCCGGAAACTCGTCGTGACAGCTACCGCCTCCGGCCACCACGGGATAGCTGCCGCCTCTGCTTGCGCAAAACTGGGATTGGACTGCAAAATCTTCATGGCGGCTAAAGACATGGAACAACAACAATCCAATGTTCAATTGATAAATTTGTTGGGTGCTCAGGTAAGTACTTACTGTTCATAATTTTTTTAAAAAAAGAGTGAATTACAATAAATAATAATTTCTGAAACTTGTTTTATACTTTTCTAATCTTTAGTATAAGACCTATTTAACTAATTTGATTAGATTAAGAAAGTTAGGTAAGTTAATTAATTACAAGAAATATGATATATTTTTTGTAAAATACCATAATCATCTTCCTTAATATCCTCTCTCCCTCTTCTACTTGATTATGTTTGAGTAAATATCCATAAGGATAATTTAGAAAAAATTAATAAATATGAGAAATAGATATTATATATATGACCAAAACAACTCAACAATTAGATCCTATATTATATTAAGGATTGGAGGAGTAATTATTTTTCACTCTTATGATTTGATTGTAATTTTCTTTTTAAAAAACTCGGTACTTTAATTGTTTGATAGGTAGGAGGAAAATGGAAGGGAGCAAAAGAGAGAAAATTTTAATGAGGTTGTTTTAAAAAATTGGGAAAATGGTATAAAATGTTGATAAAAAGAAAATATAAGATAAAAAAATGATTAATATTAATTAAAAAAATTTTAACCCCTCTTCTCTTATTTTTCAAAACAAACTTATTAAAAAATTTTCTATTATTTTCTCTATTTCCCTGTTTGGTATGCGAGAAATGGAGAGAAAGGGGTAAGAAAATTTTAATAAACTTAATTTAAAAAATTGATAAAATGGAGCTAAGAGTTTTTGATTATTTTTTTTTACTCTTTAATGTTATATATTCTTTTTAAAAAATTTTATAACCTCATTTTTTTTTAATTTTATAAATTCAGCTCGTTAAAAAAATTTGTCATGTCTTTTTCCCTCCAATTTTCTCGTACCAAACGAAGCTAAAAGATGATGCGACCTTTTCGTGTAAAATCAGGTTGAAGGGGTTGATGGGCAATTCAAAGATGCAGCGTCAGAGGCTCTGAGGAGTTGGGTGGGGAAGGTCGAAGAAAGCTATCACATGATGGGGACAGCGGTGGGGCCCCACCCATGTCCCACCATGGTCCGACATTTCCAGTCGGTAATTGGAAGAGAAACGAGGAGGCAAGCTCTGGAAAAATGGGGAGGGAAACCTGACGCGCTGGTGGCCTGCGTGGGGACAGGGTCAAACGCGTTGGGGTTGTTTCACGAGTTCATCGGGGATTCGGAAGTGAGGTTGGTCGGAGTAGAGGCCGGAGGGTTCGGGTTGCAGAGTGGAAGACACGCGTCGACTTTGAGTAAGGGAGAAGTGGGCGTTTATCATGGAGCCATGACCTATCTTCTTCAGGATGGGGATGGCCAGACTATTGAACCATACTCCGTCGCCGTTGGGTAATTTCATCGGACGGCCAGAATAATAAACTTTAAACTTACTTCAAATTTTACAAAAACTATATAGCAAAAAGATTCAAACTTTAAACTTTCTAACATGTCTGTCTTGTGAATAACCAGGATGCAGTACCCAGCGGTTGGTCCAGAGCTGAGCTTTCTGAAAGAAATAGGGCGCGCCGAGTTCTACTCAGTAACAAACCGAGAAGCTCTTGATGGTATGCATAAATGCCCTTCTAAATCCTATTCTTATCGATCCATTGTAATACTTGTTTATTTCAAACATGTATTTTAGATCACAATGGATGAATATGATCATCTATCAACATGTAACTTGATGGAATCCTAAAGTAATCTATTGATATGATTTTACTCTCAAGTGGCAACTAGCACTCCAAACTTGAGATACTCAATGGGTGCTATTGAAAAAAATACTCCTTTCGGTCTTAAATATAAGACTTATTTTGTAATGTAATTTATACTACAAAATGAGTCTTATATTTACGATCGGAGGAGTACTTTAAAATACCTTATACACCAATTTAGGGTATTAAGTTCTAGTAAAAAAAATATTTCATGGTGGTGAAAGCTATTTACTTCTATTATATAGATTCCAGCTTATGTAGTTGTGATTGAAAACTGAAAAGGGTATTATATCTTGAATTTTGGATCTAGAAGTTTAGGAATGAGCATGAAATAATAAGTAGGCTACTAAGTCTAGATGAGAAAAGAAGTCTCATATATATGTGTCCTGAAAGGATAGAACGATTATGTGGTAACAAAGAAAATGTTTGTTGTGGCAGCATATGAAAGAGTGTGCAGATTGGAAGGGATATACGCATCGTTGGAGGCATCACACGCGTTTGGGATATTGGAGAAATTGTTTCCGACTTTACCAAAGGGAGGAAATGTGGTTGTGAATTGTGGTGCCCGTGGAGATGAAGATGTGGACATAGTCTACAAAAACAAACTGTTTGATGGAGCACGTAAACGTACCATGGCTCAACAACAGGCTGAGCTCCAAGAAAGAGAAGACGTGTGCCTTACGTTGAAATATATGTAAATTGATGTGAAAAGTGAAATATATATATATATATATATATATATAATGTGTGAAATAATTAATGTTTAAATGATGGAATGCAAATTCTCAAATGTTGTCCATGTGTGTCTGTGTGTGTATTGACGTGCGGTTTAAATATATTAGGACCACTAGATCATTTCTTTCATTTGTTTGGACTGAAACAGTGGTTTTCTTCACTACATTTTTGGTACAAAGACGAAAGATGTAAGGTGTAGGCTGATGGGAAATGAAAATAACCACAGAAACTTTGGTTAAATTTACCAAAGGGCCCAAATGTTCTTTTGGGGAGGGACCGATGGGAATGGATCTCTACTCTACCCTCTCTCTTTTCCTTTATTATTAGTAGATTAACATTTTAGTGCTTCACGTACGTTTAACATTTTATAGAATTATTACTATAACTTTATTTGAAAAGCACATATGTAAATTTAAACTATTAAAATTTAATCAAAATAAACTTTACAATAATATATAATAATAGTATATAGTTGTAAACAGTTCAGCTCCAAGACTCTTCGAGTAAGGTCATTTTCCCCAGCTTTCTTAATAATTAAGCACAAGTGTGGTCGGTACGCCCTACCAATGGATTTTCCTTCGTTGGCTCGACATCAGTGGAATAAGTGGTGCAGTTCGCGTTTTACTCACACAAATATTGTGTCCCATACGCGTTTTGTGGCCCCCAACAGAAAAATCAACGGATATCACTTTTCAGGGGCCTGCTTCAAATAGTTTATAAATAATTTTTTAATCATAATTTACAAAATACGAAATTATTTTAATTTACGTAAAATATGTTAATAAGTATTTTTGAACATGGTACTAAACAGGTTTTTAGTGTAATTATGCCATTCGTACTTTGTTCCCACAGGAGAGAGAGAAGCCTATAATTTCATGTAGAGCGCACATATACATATGCGCTATCTGGAAGTTTTAATTCAGTAGCCTTGTGCACCGAGGAGTCTTTTTGAACACAAATTTATCTCAAAAATTTAAAATTATAGTAATATTGTTTCTATCGTTAAAAATGTATACAGTCACTGTTAGTTTTCCAACAGTTGGAGGTAGAAAACTTTTGATATAAATTTGTATCTTAAACGTGTAATATTTTCGGTTCTTAATATAAGAGCTAGTCTGACTTTCAATTTGATCATAAATATAAGACTCTAATCCACTTTATCTCTTATATTTATTCTTTTTTCTCAAAGTAATCCTTGTGATAGTTGTATTTAAAGGTTCTGTTAAATGATAGTCATAGCTTATACATATAATTAACAAAGGTATTCTAAAAAAGATAACATATTTTTATTACAAATAACTAACTTAACAAAATTTTTTAATTTATTCAAATTAATCAGCTAGCTATTATATTAAGAATCGGAAGTAATATATACATATTGAAGTAGAAGAATAGATATTAAAAGACTAGGAGTAAAATATTCTTCCCTCCCTTGCATTTCGTTCTAATTATACTAACATTCTTTCTATTTTGAAAACATACACTTAAATCCAAATTATTAAATCCATTTAAAATATTCTAAAAAGATACTTTTTTAATTAAAATTTATATTAAAATACTATTTATTTATTAATTTACCGTTAATAATGCTAAATCCCTAAGTTTTTGCTAAAAAGTTTTGAAGAATTTAAAATTGTTTTCCTTTTCCTTAACACAAGCTGTTTGATGGAGCACTTAAACGTACCATGGTTCAACAACAGGTTGAGCCCCACAACAAGAAGCAACAGAAGATGTGTGCCTTACGTTGAAATATTTGTGTGTAAATTGATGTGAAAATAATACACACACACATATTTTTCTGGTGTTAAATTACACTACAAAATAAGTTTTATATTTAAAACCGGAAATATATATATTGTGATCCGCCTGAAGAAGGACACATAAATGTGTGAAATAATTAAGGTTTAAATAATAAAATGCAAGTTCCCAAATGTTGTCCATGCGTATAGAAAAGTTGGTTAAATTTACCAAATGGATCAAATATGCACATTTTTTTGGGGTGGGCTAGGAACCGATGGGAATGGACCCCCACTCTACCCTCGTTTTTCCTTTGTTAGCATTAGAATAACATTTTAGTGCTTTACGTACATTTAACATTTTATAACATTACTTTATAACTTTATTTGAAAAATACATACGTAACTTTAAACTGTTGAAATTTGATTAGGGTAGTTTACAACTGTTATAAAAAAAGTTGGAAAAAAAGAGAGTAAACTTTATAATAATAGTATATGGTCTAAGATTCTTCGAGTAGCTCCAATTTTCCCAATTTTCCCAATAAGCACAACGTGTGGTCGCTTACGCTACCAATGGATTTTCCTTTCGTTGGCTCAACATCAATGGAATGAGTGGTGCAGTTCACGTTTTACTCACATAAATATTGCGTCCTGTATCACTATATGTGTGTCATGTGAGCCTTCAACGCCTGTCACTTTTGGTGTAATCGTGTGATTCGTATTTTGTCCTCACAAACAAACAGATCCAGAAACCTATAATTTCATGTACAGTGTAGTTAAGAAAATTTAAGTTAGTTATTTATAATTGTAGGAAAATAGGCCAGTCCACCCTTGGTGGATTGGGCCCAAGCCCATTAAATTTGGGGCTCTAATGCAAATAACATAACCTGTGGGTCTTAAATAGTTATTTGCAATTTTTCCTTCAGAATATGGATAAGGACAGACGGGGCGGTAGTTTTATTTTTCAGAGAGATAGGATCAGTTTAAATAAACTGATTCATTCAACCGGTTTAACTCCTTCCCGCCTGCGTACCTCTTCTCCTCTCCTCCTCCAACACAAAAGTGCATTTGCTGTGAACGTTGATTCCTATTCATTACTGTGATCGGAATTCCGCGCGTGGCTACCTAATCTGAGATTACTCGGCACTTCAGGTATGCCCGAATACCATTATTATTAAAATGAAGATCCTAATTTTAGGGATTTTTAGAGACAAACCATACCCCAATTGGACCATTCACGCGCCTACACGCGCCCCTAGAAGGAAGAGTTAGCGAATTTTTTTTTTTTAAAACTTCGCCCACTCTCGCTGTCGGCGCGTGTACGTCACGCGCCGCCATGGGTCCAGCAGAAGAGGACACGCGCCGTTACGGCGGCCCGAACGCGCCACCACCTTTCAGGTGGTGGTGTCCACGTGTCTATGAGGTGTGCCACGTGGCGGCACGCGCCACGTGGCAATTTTGGGAATTTTTTTTTTAAAAATCATTATATATATTTTGGTAATTTTAGAGACAATTTAGGATCCATTTATGAGTATTTTGGTGCGTTTTCTGGTGTTTTTATGTGGATAAAAAATTCCAGAATATTCAAAATAATTTATATTATTTTGTTCTAGGTGAAAATGGAGCAAGAGGCTTCTAGTGGCACTGAAAATACCGATCATGGTTCATTGGAATACTCATTCCTAGGTGATGGAATTCCAGAATATGAACCTGAGGATGAGGATCCTGAGGAGGACCCTGAAGAGGTTCCTCAAGAAGACCCAGAGGAGTTAGTGGCTTCCGGACCTGAGTCGGAAACTATGTTCCCCACTGAACCTCTCCCCATTGAACCTCAATTAGTCTATAAAGATTCACTGGATCTCCCTAATGAAATTGAAGTTGAGGAAGGAGAAGAGGTGAACCAACCTTTGACCCCCGCATTAGCTATGAGTATAGCTGAAAGAGATGCAGCAAAACTGACAAATATAAAAGGAATCAATGGCGTGCTCGCCAATTACATCCAATACATGACCGATAAGAAGAATACAGAATTCTACCTTAAAGTCATAATGAGGTACTCTGAACAATCAAAGGGATACGTTTTCATAGGTGAAAACGAAGATGGAACCGTGACTGAAATAGAATCAAGAGATGCAATATTCATTGAGACTGAATTTCCTAATAGAGGAGATGTTGACCGTACCGTTTCTCTTTATGAAACACAGGAACAAGACAGTACAGAACAAATTGACAAACCAGAATCGTCTAGGTGTGTCAATCTGAGTGGGAGCCAAGAAAGGTCAACACCAAGACCTGAACAAAGAAAAAAGGATAAGCAAAAAGCTCCCGTCAGAAGGAGTAACAGGGAAAGTGTTCCCAAAAGACGCTTTCAAATAGAAGGCGAATCTCTCTTAGTTACTCCAGAAGGGGATGATGAGCCCCGTTCTGTACGAGAAGCCTTGTCAGGTCCTGCGAAAGATGAATGGATAAAAGCTGTGGAAGAAGAAATGGACTCAATGAACAAGAACCAAGTTTGGGTGTTAGTTGATCTTCCAAAAGGGCATAGAGCCATTGGGAACAAGTGGGTTCTCAAAATTAAAAGAAAAGTGGATGGATCAATTGACAAATACAAGGCTCGATTGGTGGCAAAGGGGTACACGCAACAGGAAGGAATAGATTACGAAGATACATTCTCACCTGTTGTGCGTTTCAATTCTATCAGACTTATTTTGGCAATAGTAAACAGTTTAGATCTAGAATTACATCAGATGGATGTAAAAACCGCATTTCTGAATGGTGATCTGGATGAAGAAATCTATATGGAACAACCATTAGGTTTCATTGAAAAAGGAAAAGAAAATAAAGTTTGTAAACTCAAAAGGTCCATTTATGGATTGAAGCAGTCATCCAGACAGTGGTATTTGAGGTTTCACAAAGCGATAACCTCATATGACTTCCAAATGATAGAGGAAGACCACTGCGTCTACATTAAGCGGTTTGAGGGTAATTTTGTCATATTATCCTTATATGTAGACGATATACTATTAGCCGGAAATAGTCTAGATTCGGTGGTGGCTATTAAAGAATGGCTTTCGTCGAATTTTGAAATGAAAGACATGGGTGAAGCAGAATACATACTTGGAGTTAAGATCCAAAGAAATCGTTCAAAACGAATCCTCTCTCTTTCACAAGAGAATTATATCAACAAGATTCTTGAGCGATTTAACATGAAAGACTGCAATCCCATGAGTACGCCCGTTGCCACTGGAGTGGCTTTGAGTTCTGACATGTGTCCCAAAACCGAATCTATAAAAAGAAGATGGAAAGAGTTCCATACGCCAGTGCTGTTGGTAGTCTGATGTACGCAATGATGTGTACAAGACCAGACATCTGTTATGCAGTGGGACTGGTGAGCAGATTCCAGTCTAACCCCGGTGAAAAGCATTGGAAAGCAGTGAAGAGGATCTTGAGGTACTTAAAGGGAACTTCCAATTATGCACTGTGCTACGAAGGAGGTGACCTGCGTCTTGTTGGGTACTCCGATGCTGATGTAGGCGGAGATGAAGAAGAACGAAGGTCAACTTCAGGTTATACCTTCTTACTCAACAATGGCGCCATATGTTGGAGTAGCAAGAAGCAAACGTGCATTGCCTTACATTCGATGGAAGCTGAGTTTGTGGCTTGCACTGCAGCAGTGCAAGAGGCTTTATGGCTGAAGAGATTTATAGAACACCTTGGATTTGGAAACGAGAGTACCAGTCCAGTGATGGTATACTGTGACAATACTGCAGCCATAGCCTATACTAAAGATCCTAAGTATCACAGCAAAACCAAGCATATTGACATCAAGTATAATTTTGTTAGAGATTACATAGCACAAAAGATTGTTACTGTACAATATATTTCAACCAAATGTATGGTAGCAGATCCTCTGACAAAGCCAATAGGCGAAAAAGTTTTTAAAGAACATGTACAAGCCCTTGGCATACGTAAAGTGTAATATGAACGCTTCATTAATGAAATTGTATTTCGTTATCACTTTATGTGTTTGTCCGAAAGTATACAATGTCTAGTATGTCGTACAGGTTAAAAAGGGTTGACTCTCTCACACGGGCAACCGCCTTTGACACTCATGTGGAGTGAACAAAGATGAGACATTTGTGTTCACCAGTAAAGCAGCAATGAATGCTGATATGGTAGAGAAGAAACACAAACTTTATGTCGCCTTGACTAAAGTGTAGCAAGTCAAGATGAGATCCACGTTGATAAAGTTGGATCGAAGTTTGGAATCCCACTTCCATAATACCTGTAGCCAGACAACAAACTCTTCAACATCGACGTCATAACAATAAGCAGAATTGAAGAATTTGGGTTTAGATACTGAGTGTGTCTGGACCTAAGTCTGTACGGTGTTAATAATAAATCTAAATCGACATACGCTCTTATAGTAAAAGAGTAACACCGTAGCATGTGTTTCATACCACATGTGCTGAAAGAACCGCAAAAGGGAAGCAAGTGAAAGATCCCTGCTTCATTGCTGTGTGAGTCCCAGGGAGGAATTATCCTCCTATTGGTGTCCTTTGACTTTGACAATATCATGAAGATATGTTTCAGTGACTGCTACTTTGGCATATGTCCTATGGTCATGATTGATGCGATCTAAGGTAGTATGCTAAGAAAGCGACTGATTCATTTCAAAGTGATGTTTGGGCGAAAGGAAGATTGAATGTGATATACACACCTATGCTAGTGTCTGTGACATGTCCCTTATGAAATTTTGTGGTCGTAAGTGTGGATACTAGACATAAGAGAAAGGTAATCTGAGTCAACTTTTGACTCAAGAGGGATTAGATTTACCATGAAAAAGTGTATATAAGTAAATCTAGGACATCTGAGGCATAATTTTTAAAATTCGCGCTACACAAAAGGAGAAGGTAACTTGTGCTGGTCCTATAAAAGGATTTCTAGTACAGGCACCTAAATGAAGACGTCATGCCCACGCGGTCACGGCAAAGCACTAAGTATGAAACTAAGGGGAGGCGAAGAGACGAGACCCTTGACATCTAATCCACCAAGTGTGAGTGGGAGATGTAGGAAAATGGGCCAGTCCACCCTTGGTGGATTGGGCCCAAGCCCATTAAATTTGGGGCTCTAATGCAAATAACATAACCTGTGGGTCTTAAATAGTTATTTGCAATTTTTCCTTCAGAATATGGATAAGGACAGACGGGGCGGTAGTTTTATTTTTCAGAGAGATAGGATCAGTTTAAAATAAACTGATTCATTCAACCGGTTTAACTCCTTCCCGCCTGCGTACCTCTTCTCCTCTCCTCCTCCAACACAAAAGTGCATTTGCTGTGAACGTTGATTCCTATTCATTACTGTGATCGGAATTCCGCGCGTGGCTACCTAATCTGAGATTACTCGGCACTTCAGGTATGCCCGAATACCATTAATAATATATATTGTTTTCTTTAAAATATCATCATTAATCATGTGAATTGGAACAACGTACCCTTCCATGGAACTTTATTTAACATGTGCCATCATCTATAGGAAATACTTAAAAAAAACAAATAAATATAAAAAATAAAATAGATTGAAATTTTATAGTCTTCTCCCACTTGCAGGAGAGATTCATGGTGGGAAGTTACAAGGCCATTTGCTCATGTGGTGGATGCCTGAGAAATTTTATAAAATAAGATAGATTGAAATTTTATATAAAAGTTAAGAAATTTTATATTGTCTTCTTCTTCTTTCCGTGAAAATAAGAGTTTGCATTGTTGTTTAAGCAGGTCTTGGTGTGACTAATCAACAGCCACGACCACCTTTTATGTCTCGTTTGGCGTAATGGAAGAGTTTTTGATGGAAGTGAAAGTGGAACTAGAAGTGGAAGTGGAAGTGGAAGTGGAATTGGAATTAGAAGTGAGTTCTAAAACATGTTTGGTATGAGAGTGGAAGTGGGGTATAATTTTTAATTAAAATATATATTTATATTGTAAAAATACTAAAATACCCTCAATAGAAAAAAAAATCCACTCCCACAGTCACGACCATCCACTCGCGCATGACCACCGGTGTTCACTGGAAAGAAATCATCCATTGCTGGTGATAGTTCATCAACCACTAAACAATTAATCCAAACTCAATCATCAATCCAAGCAATATATAAATCAAATCCAAATACAAAGATCAGCCATCAACACAAAAGGGGGAAGAAAAAAAAAAGCAAAGAAAGAGATTGAGAAAAGAGATATTGCAGGGTCTATGAATCAAGAAAATGAAAAGCTGTGTGAGGGAAAGGAAGGGAGATGAGGACGATGGCGTCAGTGCTTCTCAGATATGACGTCGCCACCGCTGCCCCTCAGTCTATGAATCACGACATCTCCCCTCCTGTTCTTAGATCTGAAGTCGACGAAGAAAAAGATGGAGATTAAAGAGGGAGAAAGCTGCAGAGGAAGAAGATGGGACCTCCTACTCTCAGATCTGAAGTCGACAAAGAAGAAGATGATGGAGATTGAGGGAGGGTGCAACAGAGCAAGACGAGGAGATTGGGCAACGAAGTTGAGGGAGATGGAGGTTAGGATCGTAGAGAAAGGCGATGAAGATTGTAGATCGCGTCCTCGCTGCCCGCCGTCGTCGCCGTAGGTGGAGCTGAATGGGAGTGCTGTCACCAGAGGTTGCTGAAAGGGAAGAAAAAAGGGTCATAATATGAGGGGCAAACTTGTCAATAGATAAAAAAACTGAGGATATAATCGTGAGAAAATCTCAAACCAGTTCCTTGGGGTAAGTCATGGAACTCGATTCTATCAATTTGATGGAAGTGAGTTCCACGTAGAAGTGGGTTCCATTGCACCAAACATGTCAATTTTATGATTCTACTTCCACTTCCACTTCTACTTCCCCACCCTCAATTCCAATGCACCAAACGGGGCATTCATTTCTTTGGATGTGTTCAAGTAGCATGTATTTTCAATCATATCTAAATCAACATCCACCACTGCATTTTATTGTTTCTTTCATATCTTCATTTCTAACTGGGAAAATTATAATCAGGTCTCACTTAAGAGAATTAAATATAAAAAAGTCTCTTGAAATCATCAAATTATTTTAAAGTTTCAAGAGACCTCACTGTAAGATATTCTATTTGTTTAATTACTAAATTGCCTTTATTGTTTTTTCGAAGTATGCATTGACAGCTGAAAATACAGTTGTTAAGAACTTAAAGTGTAAGAATTAACAACTATCACGACAGCTATTAACAACTCATACATTATATTTTTGTAATAAGCTGAGAAAATGTGTTATCAATACCTACCGTGATAGTTGTTAATAATTACCTTAAGTATTAACGACTACTCTTTTAATTGTTAATGCAAAATTTAAAAAATAATAAAAATAATTTAGTAATTAAACAAATAAAATATTTTACAATGAGGTTTTTTGGGACTTCAGAATAATTTAATGATTTTAAAAAATCTTTAATTCTTTTGGGTGAGATTTTATTGTAATTTTCCCTCTTCAAATGGCAAATACCCAATCTAGAGTAGGGATGTAGTTACCTTAGAAAATAGTTGGCAAAAAGAAAAAGTTTCCTCAGTAAACTAATAATATTTTGTGCTTACGACTCCGGGTATTGTATGTTTCATATAATTTAAAAATCATTTTGTTTATTTATCTTCCTTGTATTCAATATTAATTACGTACGACGAGTCATTATACATTTACAATTTCATGATAAGAATCAGGTGCAAGACTAAGAGGTAAAACTTAATTCCAGAATATAGAAAGATAATTGTTAGGTAATTATATATGCAGAACATATTACTCTGCAAGTCCTAAATATAATACCTCTTATTATAATGTAAATTACACTGTAAAAAGGGTCTTATATTTAGAACGGAGTAATATATTATATGACTGATTATTAACATAATACAATCATAATAATGATTTTATATTTAAATGCATAACTTAAATTCATGTTAATAACTATTACTATTTTCACTATTACTATTTTCTTGTTTGATTAATTTATTTTAATTCATCATTTACTCGTCAGCCTTGAAGGTTTGCTTGTGGGGCTAAAAATAATTAAAATAGATTTTTATAACCTCATCTCGTAGATACCACAAACTCACATGCATTTGGGATATTAGAGAAGCAGGCTCTTCCATGAACCGATGAGGATTCTTACATGATAGAATCCTAAAGTAATTTGTTGGTATAATTTTACTCTCAGGTAGCAACGAATATCCCAAACTTAAGATTCTCAATATGTGCTATTAGAAAAATACTTTAAAATACTTCATATACCAGTTTAGGGTATTGAGTTCTATTAAAAAAAAATACTTCATGGTGATGAATGCTATTTAATCCTATTACATAGATTCCAGCTTATTTAGTTGTGATTGAAAACTGAAAAGGGTGTGATATCTTGGATTTTGGATCTACAAGGTCCGGAATGAGCTTAAAACAAGTAGACTACTAATTAAATTAGTAGAAATCTCATATATGTCTTGAAAGATACTCCTTCGGTTCTTAATATAAGACTTATTTAACTAATTTGATTAAATTAAGAAAGTTAGGTAAGTTAGTTAATTATAAAAAATATGACATATTTTTTCCAAAACACCATAATCATCTTTCATAATATCCTCTCTTCCTCTTCTATTTGATTATGGTTGAGGGAGTATCCATAGGAGTAATTTTAGGAAAATTGATAAATATGAGAAATATGCATTGTATGTAGGATCAAAATCAACTCAACGATTAGGTTCTATATTAAGGATCGGAGGAGTATATGGTAACAAAGAAAATGTTTGTTGTGGCAGCATATGAAAGAGTGTGCAGATTGGAAGGGATATATGCATCGTTGGAGGCATCACATGCGTTTGGGATATTGGAGAAATTGTTTCCGACTTTACCAAAAGGAGGGAAGGTGGCTGTGAATTGTAGCGCCCGTGGAGATGAAGATGTGGGCATTGTTTACAAACACAAACTGTTTGATGGAGCACTTAAACGTACCATGGCTCAGCAAAAGGTTGAGCTCCGCAATAACAAGCAACAGAAGATGCGTACCTTGCGTTGAAATATATGCAAATTGATGTGAAAATTGAAATATATATAATGTGTGAAATAATTAGTATTTGAATAATGGGATGCAAATTCCCAAATGTATTCCATGTGCGTCTGTGTGTGTATTGACGTACGGTTTAAATATATTAAGACCACTATGGATCATTTCGTTCATTTGTTTGGACCGAATGGTTTTCTTCGCTGCATTTTTGGTACAAAGACGAAAGATGTAAGGTGTAGGCTGATGGGAAATGACAAGAACCACCGAAAAATTAGTTAAAGTAACCAAATGGCTTAAATATTTTTTTGGGGGAGGGACTGCTTGGAATGGATTACTATTCTACCCTCTTTTTTTCCCCTTTATTATTATTAGATTAACATTTCAGTGCTTCACGCACGTTTAACATTTTATAGAATTATTATTATAACTTTATCTGAAAAGTACATATGTAAATTTAAACCATTAAAATTTAATCAAAATAAACTTTACAATAGTACTATCTCCGGTCCTAATTATAAGAGCCAGTTGACTAATTTGAGGAGATTAAGGAAACAAGTTAAGTTAGTTATTTGTCCTAAATAGGTGTTGTCTTTTCTAAAATATCCTTGCTAATCAAGCGTATTGACTAGAACTATTATTGTTAGAAGGGTTACTTTGAAAAAAAATATATAAATATGAGAAACAAAGTGGATTGAGGTTTTATATTTAGGATCAAAATAAAAGTCAAATATGATCTTATATTAAAGACCGAAGGTAGTATATAATAATAGTATATAGTTGTAAACAGTTCAGTTCCAAGACTCTTCGAGTAAGGTCATTTTCCCCAGTATTCTTAATAAGCACGAATGTGGTCGCTACACCCTACCAATGGATTGTCCTTGGTTGGCTCAACATCAATGGAATAAGTGGTGCAGTTCACGTTTTACTCACGCAAATATTGCGTCCCATACGTATTATGTGGCCCCCAACAGAAAAATCAACGCCTATCACTTTTAAGGTGTGTTTAGAATAGTTTATAAACAACTGTTTAATTATTATTTACAGAATATGAAAATAAGAGTGTGTTAGGAGAAGTTATTCTTTTTTAATCTGACTTTTACAAAAATCAGATTTGGTAAAAGTCAGATAGAATGATATAATTTATGTTTGCATTAACTTGTGTAAAAAAAATTAGTTTGAGAAGCTGAAACTTATTTGAATAAATAATAGAAAATTAAGTTTAGACACAAGATGACTGAAAATGACATAAATTTTATTAAGTAATATTATAATGTGACAATCATAAAAGAAATTGAAAATAAAATGTTAACTAAATAATATTATATAATTATATATTAAGTTCTAAGCAATAAAATAAAAAAAAAAGATATCTTTTTTACAAAAAAACAAAAAAAAATCTAATCATTAAGTAAGTAAACAAAAAAAATCGCATGGTGCTATTTTTTTATTCCACTTTTACGTTCAGTATTTACTTTTTTTGATAATTTATGTTCAGCATTTACTAAAAAATATTATCCTCAATTTATTGTTCAACTTTTACATGTGAATATAAAAAAAAAAAGGTTCATGTCGTCTGATGTCTTTTCTCTCTTCTCTCCTTCTTTCCTACGCACCCCACCATCCCTCACCCCAAAAGCACAACATGTAATGCATGAATTGTCAATTCCTGCCGTGATAGTTGTTAAGATTGTTCTCTCAGTTGTCAATACAAACTAAAAAATAATAATAATAAGGCCAATTTGGTAATTAAAAAATAAAATTTATTACAATGAGATCCCTTGAGACTTAAGAATAATTTGATGGTTTCAAAGACTTTTTTGTATTTATTTTCCTTGGGTGAGACCTTATTACAATTTTCCCTTATGATATTATATTTATTTTAAATTTAATATCTATTAAAACAAAAAGTTGATTAAAATAATTTAAATTCAATGTGAACCATCTAAAATCGATCTAGATGGTCCAAATTATGATGAACACTCCATGTGATGAGCATGAAATGTGGTCCCACTAACTCACATACATTTGGGATATTAGAGGAGCTGGCTCTTCCATGAGCCGAAGAGGCAGAAATTGTATGGTCATGCAGACGAAGACTTGCAATCACTAGGAACCTCACAGCACACTAAAATGTACGATGGATCAACAAGTTGAGCACAACAAGCCAATAGATGTGGTGGGATCATGTTTGGATGCCCACCCAATGCTGATCCCCTTTAATTGTTCAGGTTTGATTTAGATAGTCCAAATTTAATATTTTTAATTAATTATTTTTAAATATAACGTGACGTATAGTTAAGACAGATTATTTTTATTTTAAACTATATACTTGTTAAAATAATTACTTTAGAAAAAAAAAAAAATTAAATCTAAACTGTCCAGATTAGAAGGGATAGGCGCTGATAACACCCAAACAGCATCCATAGAAGTGTGCCTCGTGCCGTACGTGTGCTTTATATATATTGTGCACCTTTATATAATGTATATTTGGCACATCATGAAATATAATGTACAGTCCAAATCAACAAGTGAAAAGTACGCAAACGTGCAAGTAATGTTTGAAATGAACTCAAATTTTACCGATTTATAAGGAAAAAAATCATATTTATGAAGTCATATTATTAAATTTTTAATATGAATATATTTATTATACTTTTTATTTATTATTGTGTAAATTATTATATTATTTTGAAAAGTGTATATATATAATAAGGTTAAAATTGAAAATTTGTTTAATTTTAAGATTTTTTTCCATTGTAGGAGTTATGATAGAATTAGGAAAGTATATATTTATTAAATATTATTGATCATTATATGTTTGCTCCTCTTAATTCAACAAAGCTTTCGATATAGAAAAGATTCCTTATATCACATTATTGATTTTCATGACATTATACGTGGAACTAGTTTCTGTGCTTATCACTTTGATGAGCACCTTAAACTTATTAGATCTAGATTGTTTATATCTAATTTGAACAGTCCAGATTTAAAATATTTAATTAATTATTTTTAAATAGAAAAAACTATTTTTAAAAAATGATAATTAAGAGATCATTTCTATTTTAGATTCTATACATATTAAAATAATTATTTTGAATAAATAAAAATAAAAAAGGAATCAAATATGGACCATCCGAATAAGATATAGATGATTCAAATCAGCTGAGTTTATTGTGATCCATTAATTTTATAAAGTGTATGTTTAACTGTTTTAATCTTAACATTGTTAGCATCATTTAACAAAATATGTGCAAATTTAAATGGTGACTTTTCAATTAAATGATAACAAAACATGTTCTAAATTTTAATTCTTGATATAATTATTTTTGTATTATAGAATTAATGCATACTTTGTAAACATTTAATTGCTAAGATACCCCTCTTTCGATTCTTAATATAGGACCTAATTTAAGAGTTGGTATTGATCTTATATATAATATTTATTTCACATGTTTATCAGTTTTTTTTAAATTAACCCTATTGATATCTCCTTAACGATAATCAAGTAGTAGAAAGGGAGGAAATTAAAAAAATGACTAAGATATTTTTTTAAAAAAATACATATTAACTAATTTAATTAACAAAATTAATATATTCAAATTAGTTAATTAGGTCCTATATTAAGAACCAGAGGAATATTTTAAATTGTTGAGTAAGCATTTTTCATTACATAAGACTAACAGTAAATTTAAAAGACCAAATATATAATTTAGCTAATATTCTCAAATGTAATAATGATCTGTTTTCTCCTCTCCTAGTAGTTCAACGTAGCAATCAAAATTAACAAGGTTCCTCTTTCCATGATATTATTGATTTTCAATATTTCATGGTCAAATTAATAATTGATTCTCGTCTCTCTGATATTTATATTCTTTATATTTGAGAAAAACTAATGTAAACATGTGTGAATTTTCCTACAAAATTTGGGAGAATCACAAATAGTTCACTTATAAAAAACTTTAATACCAACAAATTGTCTCGAAATCTTGTTAAAAAGAGATTAGATCTAATAGATTCCAATCATGCGAAACAACCACTTAACACATAGATTTGATTAGAGAAAACACACAACTCAAACTTATGAGTTATATAGGGCAAAAATATTTTCTCACTATTTTTAAGAATCTCTAAGAAAACAGAACAAATATATGGCAAAGAATACAAGAATTTCTCTTACTAGAAGTGAAGTTATTGCCATTTGTTTGATAGCCTCAATATCAGTCAAAGGTAGGCGCATTGTGCCGCCATTCACGTTTTACTCAGCTTCCTAATTCACAAAATTAAGAAGGACAAGTATAATGAGATTTTAAGAAAAAAAATGTAATTACCCAAAAATCTTACTGATAAATGAACAGTGTAAACTAATTGCCATTTTTTACACTAAAACTTGTTATTTCATACTTCTCAATTATCAATAGATTTTAGAGTAATTAAATCTTTCATCGAGATCTAATTGCAACTCTCCCAAATTAAAATCACGTGAGCTATATATGTTTCGGTGCAGTCCAAATAATGAGACCTTCTTATCACGGTGCTAACACAATATAAAAAAGTTATCTCTATTGTCTATTTCATTTGTAGTGGTCAAGTATTTGATAGTACTGTGACTGATTCCTAATTTTTTCCCAAAGAAACAGAAACCTTCAATTTTCACGAAAGAGGATACCCCATCTTTCGCTGTTTTCATCTTCTTTTCCCTAGTAATTTAACGTTCTCAGGTTCTTGATAGATGTGACCTTATCAACAACCGCCACCACAACCACTGGACATATATTAAGGACATATTCATGGAGTATCAACATCACATTCTCGTGGGAGCGGCTTTACTCCTCTACCTTTACCGTTCACTTCTCCTCCTCTACCCAAAACTGTGCCGTTTTGGCTGTTAAAATGGGAGGGGCTGACCACTTTTTTATTTATTTTTAGGTAGCAGTCACTATCCTAAAATAATTTTAGCACACCTAATAGTTAAAAATATTTTTTTAGCAGTGCTGAATTATTTTTCTAGTAGCACTTAGTATCTTAAAAATAAAGGCTAACCACTTTTTTCCTCAAACTAATATTTATCATTCTGAAGTATTTTTTAATAGCATCTAGTACCTTAAAATAATTTAGTGCAATTAACATTTTAAAATATAGTAATTTTGAAATATTTTTTGGTAGCATCTAGTACTCTAAAATAATTTTTAGTGTGGTTAACATTCTAAAATGCCTCTCTAGTGATATCCAATATCTAACAAGTTGGACATACCGTATTTTCTAAGTACTACCTTCAATCCTAATTATAAAATCTTATTAGTATACTACAAACGAGGTCTTATAATTAAGATCGGAGATAGTAGCACAAAAAGGATATTGGGTGTTATTACAAGAAAATAATATAGAGTACTTGATGCACTAAAAATTAGTTTAGAATATTGTGTGCTATTAAAAAAGAAGTTTAGAATGTAGCTTGCTAGATACTAAATACTATTAAAAAATATTTTTAGATGTCAGGTGCACTAAAAATATTTTAAGACACCGAATATTATTATAAAATACTTCAGAGAAAAATATGTTTGATTTGGGGGAAGGGGAGTGAAAAAAACAGCTACATTAGTTTAGAATATTGTGTGCTATTAAAAAACAAAGTTTAGAATGTAGCTTGCTAGATACCCATTTTGAAAAACAGCCTCCCATTTTGAAACCCAAACGGCACAGTTTTGGGTAGGGGAAGGGGAGTGAACGGTAAAAGTACAGGAGGAAAGCCGCTCCCCACATTGTTACCAGCTTGTTTTGAGATTTATAGATTAATTTCAAAACATCCAGGCGGAGCATTCTTCTAGCTAGGAGAGACATTTCATTCTAACAACCGATGTTCTCCCTGTTTGGTTTCTTATTTTCAGCATTTTTGTGTTTTGAAAAGCAGAGAAAATAGAAAAACTTGTTTGAAAATGTATTTTTAGTTCACAGAACATGGTTTTGATTAAAAAAACAGTTTATATGAGTCGAATCTCATAAGCTCATCAAAGTAAGGAGATGTCTCAATATTTAAAAAGCTCATGCTTAAGGTACTTACAAGGTTGTAATCAAGACCTTATAGATTATTATAAGGTTGTACACAAGACCTTATAGATTATAAGCCAATTCCTTATCAATTAGACCAACCTTTGCTAGCAACATCTTTTTGATATTTTGTTACATTTTGTTCTACAAAATTAGAGAATAAGTAGAGAACTTTATGTTCTATTAAGGACAATTATGTAAACATGAAAAAAAAATTCTCTCACCCTTCATTTCACTATTTATGTACTGTCTCTGGTTCTTGATATAAAAGCTACTATGAGATTAGATTTGATTCTAAATATAGGACCTTAATCCACATTGTCTTCTATCTTTTTCAAAATATCCCTATTGATTGTGATGGGTTCCCACCAAGGGAAAAATTTGGTCATCCAATCCACACGATTGAATTAAGAAGATAGTTTAATTTTATTAATATTTATAAATTAGTTATTTTCCATAACTAATATTCCGTTATTTCATTAGCAGAACGTAATTTGACAGATATTTATTTGCCCATAATGTAGAAAAGATAAGATTATTTGCACAATACTCAATTAAGAAAGTTATATCGATTTCGGCTATAAAAAAAAAAAGGAAGTTATGTCGATTTAAAAAAGTGAATAGGGTATGTGATAAATAATATATTATGCTCGATATATTGGGAATAACATACTAACTATTTGTATGGGGTGCACGTGTGTATACACGCACAAATGTAAAATTTAAAATGTTTCTTATCAAATTTAAAGGTTCAAAATCAAAGTTACTTATATAGGGAGAGTGACAGTTAAATCCAAAAGAATTAGTTAATTACAGCTAGCTACTTGATAAAAATTTTTGAAAAATAAATTGCACATATCGAATCAAAACAACTGCAATTTCAGGAGTTTTGATTTAAAAGAAAATATTTAAGTTTATAATGTAATTTTCACTTTCCAACTACTCATGTGTCATAAAATTTACTTGTCTAGCTGTCACCAATTAATCTTTTGGCTCTTTCTCACTTACTTATACATGCATGACTCAGTATTTGTTATGTGTAATTTAGTCCATCGTTATCATCATATAGTCTTGCCAGCCCGCCTAGAGGCTTACATAAAACGCATAGACTGGTTGTGTGATAAAGTTTTATGAAGTATGTGATAAATAATATTACGTTCGGTAATTCATATAAAAATTAAATAACTAATTTAAAGATATTAAAAAAATTGGGTAAGTTGATTAGTTATCACAAATATATGTCAACCTCCTTAAACTATCCTCTTTAATTATATGTATTGAAATATGGTAAGAACCTCTTACAATTCAAAGGGATTTTTGGGGGGGGGGGGCAGAAAAAGTAGGTTAAAAGCTTATGTTTAAGGCCAAATCTAACTACCCTACTAACTTTTATACTAAGAACTAGAAGTATCATATTATTCTCCACTAGGATAAAACAACATAGACTAATTGTAGTCACAGGCAAAAAAAGACATAGACTCATTGTATATATGGGAGTTGTATATTTAATTTGCACAAACGTCAGATTAAAAAATGAAAATTCTTATTAAAATTCAAAAAACTTGGGTTAATATTATCTTAATCCATAAAATTCGGCCTAATTTTGGTTTAATCTCTAAAATTTGAAATCTTGTTAGGGAGCAAAAATACTATTATGAGAACCCAAAAAAAAATCTCTAGGTAGGTTAAAATGAAGTTAAACCTCAAGTACCAAAACCACTGATTTTAAATTTTAGAAATAGAAAAAAAAACCAGGTAAAATTTTAAAGATTAAAAATAGTATTGATTCAAAACAAATTTCAAATCAAATCCAAATATTAAAAAGTTATAACTAGCTCATACATGACTCATCAAACTTAACAATATAATATAGCATCTAGAGCTTCGTTATGACGTGTAAGTTTGTCTATCATCATGGGTTTGAACTATCACATCCGATTCTAATTATAAGATTTTGTTTGTAAATTATAAATGATGTTTTATAATTAGGAGTGAAAGTAGTACAACCTAAAATCTCACATATCAAAGTGCTTTATTGAAACCAACACATGATATAAACGTGTCCCATCCCTAACATTAATTATATTTAATAATATTTTGTCAACTTTCAAACTCGACCCTTCACTATATAAAGGTGGATCCAAGGATGTTCATTTCAACACAACATCCATATTTTTCTCTCAACTCTCTAATCCTCTCCCATTATCCAATACGCGCACACAAAACCCGCAAATGGCATCCAAACTTCATGGTTCTGTGGTTAGTAGCCAAAAGAATGCCTTCATCAGTAATAGTGAGAAATTAACAGATAAGAGAACAGTGGCCAAAATGCAGATCTTGGCAAGGGCTCAGGCTCAAACTGCTGTCGTAACTACTCCTCAGGAAAGTTTGAGGAAGTCTAAGTTGCCTGAATTGATGACCTCTTCAGTGGTCTCCAGCAAGAGGCCTTTCTTCTTGGAAAGATCCCTTCAGGTCCAAAATACCCAACCCAATTCAGCTGGAAAGTATGGCAAGTTTGTATGTGAGACTCTTATTGCTTGTCTCGACCAGCTCGAAGCTGAGTTTGCAGAAGTTCTTCACGATGAACACTTTCAGGTTAGTAAATTCTTATATCCTATTTATAATTATCTAATGAAACTGCCAGGAGCACAAGTTTGAAATATTATATTCATGATATATCAGTCTTGCTAGTCTAACAATGAAGATGTATTGTGTGTGTTTGTGTGTGTAGGAAGAGCTAGAGAAGGCACTCAGAGACTACGTAGGGAGAGAAACACCTCTGTATCATGCTCGGAGGTTGACAGAGTTCTACAAGAGCAAAAATGGCGGCGAAGGGGCTGAGATATTCCTCAAGAGAGAAGACCTTTGCCACGGGGGCTCTCACAAGATGAACAACGCTATTGCTCAGGCCATGATCGCCAAGCGCATCGGCCGGAAACTCGTCGTGACAGCCACCGCCTCCGGCCACCATGGGATAGCTACAGCGTCCGCATGCGCAAAACTCGGATTGGATTGCAAAATCTTCATGGCCGCTAAAGACATGGAACAACAACAATCCAATGTTCACTCGATGAATTTGTTGGGTGCTCAGGTACGTACTAATTAAATACTAACTGTTCATAATTTAAAAAAGGGAGAATTACAATTAAATTTCAAAAAGAAAAAATAATTATTAAAAAGGCTCAATACCAAAATCAACCTCAACCTCAACCTCATCCTCAAGAGCCTATAATGATAAGCTTTAAAACAGGCAATGATAATTTTTAGAACTTATTTTGTAATTATTTTTCTTTCTTAGCATTTAATTGTAATTCTCGCTTTAAAAAACTCAGTACTTTAGTTGTGTAGGAGGAAAATGGAGGGGAGAGAGAGGACAAATTTTAATAAGCTTGTTTTAAAAAAATTGAAGAAGTAGGATTATCAAATCTTGATAAAGAGAAAATATAAGATAAAAGAGTGATTAAAATTAATTAAAAAGGCTTAACCCCACTTCTTCAATTTTTCAAAACGATCTCATTAAAATTTCCCCTATCATTGTCTCTGTTTCCCTAGAATGTCTGTTTGGTACGAGAGAATTGGAGAGGAAGGGAAGGGATCGAGAAAAAAATTTAATAAATTTGATTTAAAAAAATTAAGAGTTTTTAATTTATTTTTCTTACACTTTTACGTTACATGTTTTCTTTATGAAAATTTTATAAGCTCATTTTTTCAATTTTACAAATTTAGTCTATTAAAATTTTTTCTCCTATCTTTTTCCGTCCGATTCCCTCGTACCAAACATAGCTAAAAACGATGATATACAATCTTTTCCTGTATAATCAGATTGAAGGGGTTAACGGGCAATTCAAAGATGCAGCATCAGAGGCCATGAGGAGTTGGATAGAAAAGATGGAAGAAAGCTATCACATGACGGGGACAGCGGTGGGACCCCACCCATGTCCCACCATGGTCCGACACTTCCAGTCGGTAATCGGAGAGAAACGAGGAGGCAAGCTCTGGAAAAATGGGGAGGCAAACCTGACGTGCTGGTGGCGTGCATGGGGACAGGGTCTAACGCGCTGGGGTTTTTTCACGAGTTCATCGGAGATTTGGACGTGAGGTTGGTCGGAGCAGAGGCCGGAGGTTTTGGGTTGGAGAGTGGACGACACGCGTCGACTTTGAGCAAGGGAGAAGTGGGCGTTTATCATGGAGCCATGAGCTATCTTCTTCAGGACGACGATGGCCAGACTATTGAACCATACTCCATCGCCGTTGGGTAATTAAGTTCACCGGACGGCCAAAATAATAAACTTTAAACTTCCTTCAAATTTAACAAGAACTATATATAACAAAAAGATTCAAATTTCAAACTTTCTAACATGCCTGTCTTGTGAATAACCAGGATGTAGTACCCAGCGGTTGGTCCAGAGCTGAGCTTTCTGAAAGAAATAGGGCGTGCCGAGTTCTACTCAGTAACAGACCAAGAAGCTCTTGATGGTTTGCATTTATGCCGTTCTAAATCCTATTCTTATCCATGCACTGTAATACTTATTTCAACATGTATTTCAGATCACAATGAATGAATATGATAATCTATCAATATCTATGTAAGTATGTATTAGGGATCACAACACCTAACTTGATAGAAGCCTAAAGTAATTTGTTGGTATAATTTTACTCCCAGATAGCAATCAGCACCCAAAACTTAAGATACTCAGTGGGAGCTATTAGGAAAATAATTTAAAATACTTGATATGCTAATTTAGGGTTTTGAATTCTATTGAAAAAAATACTTCATGGTGATGAATGCTATTTAAGCCTATTACATAGATTCCAGCTTATTTGGTTGT
Source organism: Neltuma alba (assembly GCF_004799145.2). Lineage (NCBI taxonomy): Eukaryota > Viridiplantae > Streptophyta > Magnoliopsida > Fabales > Fabaceae > Neltuma > Neltuma alba. Next base: position 20,157 of record NW_021635806.1, on the reverse strand, counting down.
GACTGAAAACTGAAAAGGGTGTGATATCTTAGATTTTGGATTCGGAATGAGCTTAAAATAGATAGACTATTAATTAAATTAGTAGAAATCTCATATATGTCCTAAAAGATATATGGTAACAAAGAAATTGTTTGTCGTTGCAGCATATGAAAGAGTGTGCAGATTGGAAGGGATATACGCATCGTTGGAGGCATCATATGCGTTTGGGATATTGGAGAAATTGTTTTCGACTTTACCAAAGGGAGGGAAGGTGGTTGTGAATTGTAGTGCCCGTGGAGATGAAGATGTGGACATAGTCTACAAACACAAGTTGTTTGATGGAGCACTTAATAAACGTACTATGGTTCAACAACAGGTTGAGGCCCACAACAAGAAGCAACAGAAGATGTGTGCCTTACGTTGAAATATATGTGTGTAGATTGGTGTGAAAATGAAAAATATATATATACACACATTCTTCTGGTCCTAAATATACTATGAAATAAGTCTTCTATTTAAAACCGAAGGTATATATGTATTGTAGTCTGCCTGAAGAAGGACACATAAACGTTGAACATGAAGCTAGATATATATAAAAAGCGATCAATATCAAGCTAACAATGGCTACGAAAATTCTCTCTAAAAGCGGTGGTGGTGGTGGAGCGCCGGAAGACGGAGATCCGACCAAACGACGCCGGAGAAAATATAAAAAAGTGAGTAATGATACTGAGGATAACTTGGAAACTGAGAAGAGTCAAGAGAAAACTGAATCCTTCAAGGATAAGCTGGTTGGTTCTGAACAAGTGGCGGTTTCAAGTGATAAAGAGGGTAGCAGAGTGTTCGATGATGCATGGAATGACTACCTTGATAGCATCAAGGGCTATTTCATCAGAGAGGACAATGGACAAGACCAAACCGACGAGGATGACGAGGACTGTCTAACGCTCAAGGTACCCAGGGAAGACTACGAATGATGTTGTGCACTATAGAGGAAATCGCTTATTATCAAGCTCCTTGGGAAGAACATTCCTCTCTGGTTAATGAAATCCAACCTGGTGCGTCTGTGGAAGACTACACATCCTAATCGGACCAGAGACCAGACAATGGTTTTTATGTGGTATCTTTTGTTGGAAAGAGGAAAGAGGCACTGAAAATACTACTCTTTATTGATGAATATAGAAGCCTATATATAGGCCTACAATGACTTGGAGTCCACTCTATGACAAAAACTGAATATAATAATTAAAACAATGAAAGTGGAAAAGTGGGGGATATGAAACCGGATTACATGCGGGAATATTGGAAACTAACTTGACTTATTCAACTTTTCCAATTGAAAGTGACTTGGTCATTATATCTGCAACTTGCTCTTTTGTTCCACAACACTTCAATGCAATAACACCATATGCTACAAGATCATGAATGAAGTGGTGCCTGATGTCAATGTGCTTCATTCTGCCATGAAAAGCTGCATTCTTTATCATCGCAATGGCTGATTTGTTGTCACAATAAATCTCTGTTGCATCTTGTTGTGGTTGAAGAAAATCTGCCAATAATCTTCTAAGCCATACAGCTTGACAAGCTGCTGAAGTTATTGCTGCATACTCTACTTCAGATGAAGATAAAGCTACAGTATCTTGCTTTTTTGAGCTCCATGATATAGCACCTGAGCCAAGGGTAAAGACATACCCAGAAGTGCCCCTTCTATCATCAATAGAACCTGCCCAATCACTATCAGAGAAGCCAAATAGTTTGAAACTTGATACCTTAGAGTACCAAATTCCAAAATCAATAGTGCCTGCAACATAACGCATGATCCTCTTTATAGTTCCAAGATGGTGTTTTGTGGGATGATGCATGAACCTGGAAACAAGACTCACAGAATGTGCAATGTCAGGTCTTGTCTTACATAAATAATTCAAGCCACCTACCATACTCCTATACCACCTTTCATTCGCAGGTTTAGTACCATCTTCAGCTCTCAATTTTTCATTCACATTCATAGGAGAACGTGTCGTTTTACAGCCCAACATATGACATCGTTTGAGCAGATCTAGAGCATATTTTCTTTGAGAAATAAAAATACCATCAACACTTTGCTTCACTTCTAAACCAAGAAAATAATGCAATAATCCCAAATCTGACATCTCAAACTTCTGCATCATACTTGACTTAAAATCAACAATCATTTTCTTAGAAGATCCCATATAAATCATATCATCAACATAGAGGCATACCACTATAAAATCAGACTCACCATGCTGTTTCAAGTAAAGAGTGGGCTCATTATCACTCCTTTTAAATCCGTTTTCACGAAAATAGGAGTCAATTTTATGATACCATGCACGTGGGGCTTGTTTCAGGCCATACAAAGCCTTTTTCAGCTTATAAACCTTACTTTCTTGACCACTAACAACAAAACCTTCAGGTTGGGAAACATACACTTCCTCTTTCAATTCACCATTTAGGAAAGCAGATTTAACATCAAATTGAAACACAGGCCATTTAAGTTGAGCAGCAAAAGATAGAAAAAGTCTCACCGTTTCAAAACGAGCTACAGGAGAGAAGGTTTCATTGAAATCAATACCCTGCTGTTGAGCATAACCTTTTACTACTAACCGTGCTTTGTGTTTTTGCACACTATTATCAGCATTATACTTGGTTCGAAAAACCCATTTAAGCCCAATTGGCTTCTTGCCTTCAGGAAGATCAACTAGCTCCCACGTATCATTTTTCTTGATACAATTCATTTCTTCGATCATTGCATTTCTCCAAACTTGCTCTTTTTCAGCATCCACATAAGACTCAGGATCTGAGACAAAGAGAGCATAATTACATGATTCATAAATGTCAATCAAAGATCGAACCTTTCTAGGAGGAGTTTCACTTGAGGAGCTAGTGAATGAACTTGCTGGTGAAGATGTAATTCTGTCAGCACTAGAAGGTGATGACTATGGTGTTTGTGAGCTACTACCACCTGATGTAGATAACTCTAAACCTGTTTGATTTGGTTCAGAGTTTCCTGCTTCAAAACTTATTGGAACAGAAACAGATTTGTCATTTACCTTGCTACTCCAATTCCAACTAACTTCTTCATTAAAAACAACATCCCTACTAATAATTATCTTGCCACTAACTGGATTATACAGCCTATAAGCTTTGGATTGCAGGCTATAACCAACAAAAATGCATTTTTCAGATTTTTCATCAAGTTTTTGACGAGATGATTTTACCAAAGCATAGGCTATACAACCAAAAACTTTTAAGTGGCTTACCCGGGGCTTTACACCTCTCCATGCTTCATAAGGTGTCATGTTAGGGATTGCTTTTGTAGGAGAAAGATTAAGCAAATACACTGCTGTAGCTACTGCTTCTGCCCAGAACTGATTGGGAAGCTCTCTGGCTTTCATCATGCTTCTAGCCATTTCAACCACAGTTCGATTCTTCCGTTCTGCAATGCCATTTTGCTCTGGCGTATGTGGTGAAGTGAGCTCCCTGTGAATACCATTTTCTTCACAAAAGCTAGCAAATTCATTAGAACAAAATTCTCCTCCTCTATCAGTACGCGAAACCTTTATGCAACAGTCACTTTGCTTCTCTACAAGAACTTTAAATTTCTTGAAATTTTCAAATGCTTCAAATTTTAATTTCAAGAAATAGACCCAGCACATTCTGCTATAATCATCAGTAAACAACAGAAAATACCGACTGCCATTCAAAGACTTAGTATTCATTGGCCCACATAAATCTGCATGTATCAATTCAAGACATTGAGAAGCCCTCCAAAACTTCCCTATAGGAAAGGACTTTTTACTTTGTTTTCCAAAACACAGCCTTCACAAAAATTAATAGCATCAATATTTGGCAGCCCAAAGACCATATCCTTTTTACTCAACAATTGCAACCCATTAAGATGCAAATGACCATATCGTAAATGCCATAAATCAAAACTAGTAACTTCTTTAATAGTCAAAACTCTTTTTTCAACAGAAGAAATGTCAAGCGGAAACATTCTATTTTTAGTCATGGGAACTTTTGCAATTGTTTGACCAGACTTCTTATCAAAAACATCACAACAGAAATCATCAAATATGACTCTAAAGCCATTTTCCATCATTTGTCCCACACTCAATAAATTATTAGCCAAACTAGGCACAAGTAAAACATCATTCAACAACTTCTTTTTACCATGGTCATTATGAATAGCAATCATACCTCTACCTCCGACTTGAACTTGCTTATCATCACCAAGTCGAACATCAAATTTGTGTGATTCATCTAGCTCTTCAAACAATGAACGTGAGCTAGTCATATGATTGGAGCACCCGCTGTCAATAAACCATATATCTTTTGAAGATTGAGTGTTTGGGAATTGTGCCATAAACAAGGTCTCTCCCTCTGTCTCTGCAAAGTCAGCATGTTTTTTTTCACCTCTCTGCTTTGCCCAACAGTCTACCTCCTTATGCCCAAGTTTCTTGCACCAATGACATTGAATAGAGCTTTTATGAGAAGCTCCAGATTGCTGCTTTGGCTCATTCGATTGACCGCGGCCTCTGCCATTACCACGGCCTCTGCCTCTACCTCTTCCACGAAAACCACCTCTACCGTTTCCTCTCCTTGCAGACTCCCCCTTCACCTGAAAAGCCTGCTCTTCACTTTTCTCTTGAAATTGATTCATCCTGTCCTCATGAGCTTGCAAGGAACTCATTAATTCATCAAAAGAATACGTAGACATATCATGTGCCTCCTCAATTGCAGCAACAATAAAATTAAAACGAGGAGTAAGAGTGCGCAGAATTTTTGTAACAATTATTTCATTAGCAATTTTTTCACCATAAGACCTCATCTTATTAACCACAGAACTAGCTCTAGATAAGTAATCTTGTACAGACTCACTCTTTTGCATTCGAAGATTCTCAAATTCCTGACGAAGTGATTGGAGTTTTACAGAGATTACCTTATCAGAGCCCTGAAACTCAGTCTTTAAAATCTGCCATGCCTCTTTAGCCGTCGCTGCAGATGCGATTCTGGAAAAGAGATTATCGTGCACAGCTTGTTGGAGGAAAAATAAAGCTTTTGCATCTCGCTTGCTATTTTCCTTCAAACGTTGCTGGTCTGTTTCTGACTCTGAAAAACCGTCCTCAACTAAGTCCCATAAATCTTGAGATCGAAAGAGGGTCTTCATTCTAATCGACCAAAACTCATACTTGTCCCCGTTGAAAATAGGAATCAATGGTTGGGAGTTTGTAGAAACTCCATTAGATGTTGTAGAGATATTGTTTGCTGCCATCGTCACTGTCACGTTATTCAGAGTTGCTCAAGCGGAAGACGCCTAGTTGGTTTGAAGAAAGATGAAGAGAAAGAAAAAAATAAAAGCTGCAGTGCGATTTCAATTTTTCTCTCTCTGTCGCTCTCTCACAGAAGGCTATTTCACTCTTGCTCACGGGAATATAATTTCACTCACTCACTGTTCGCTACCTCACGGGAATAAAGAAGATCGTCACTGCAGGAAAGAGATGCTGCGTTGCTCACTCTCAAGATTGACCACTCCAAGGCTCTGGTACCACGATTGTTGGAAAGAGGAAAGAGGCACTGAAAATACTACTCTTTATTGATGAATATAGAAGCCTATATATAGGCCTACAATGGCTTGGAGTCCACTCCATGACAAAAACTGAATATAATAATTAAAACAATGAAAGTGGGAAAGTGGGGGATATGAAACCGGATTACATGCGGGAATATTGGAAACTAACTTGACTTATTCAACTGATAAAATAATAATAAAATAAATCAGCTACATGCACGTGAAGCATCATTCAACATCTTTTGACGATGAAGACGATATGAATACTATCTATCAAGATAGGCCGTGGATGATCGCCGACCAGTACCTCATTGTTCAACAATGGAGACCAAATTTCGATCTGTGGGAAGCCAAGGTTCAGAGAAGATTGCCGTGTGGGTTCATATACCACTACTCCTGTTACAATTCTTTAATATAGAGAGCTTACGAATGACTGGAAAATTGATGGGAAGAACGCTGAAAATCGACATGATCACGCATACAAGTGAGAGGGAAAGATTTGCCTGCATCTGCGTCGAACTAGACCTCGAGAAAAAGCTTAAGTCATCCATTAGTGTCTTCGGTAAGAGACGTGTCTTGGGCTATGAAGGACTTCATCTAATTTGTTTTCACTGCTGCAAATACGGACACCATATATAGAGATACATGTCCGGATAGGTGCGCTATGCCTGAAAAGAATGCCACCGCCTCGGTTCACGGAAATCCTGGTTCGACTAAGGACGCCGGAAATAACTAAACCTCTCAATGTCGCAGAAAATCCAAATCGTTTACCACTGTCTGCAATTACAATAACAACTACAGTTTCTCCAAAACATTCATAGGATCCTCCAAAATTTTGCATCATCATCACCTTCACCACCACCACCACTACCCATTTAAAATTCCACACTTCACTTGAATTTTCCATAGCCCATTTCTGAAAATCACAATGGCTTGTGTATTACGGTGTTCCAGACGCCAAAAAAAATGTTGTGGGGTGACAGCCATTGTTATTATTCTTCTTGTGGTGACTTTGGTCCTCTTGTTCCTCACAGTCTTCAAGCCGAAAGAACCTATTATCATCATACAACCAGTGAAGCTTGAAAGGTTGGATTTTGTAGCATCCCCTGATTTAAAATTAGAACTGAATGTGACATTAGGCGTAGTAGCCACAGTGAAGAATCGAAACCATGGAAGTTTTACTTACCAGGACAGTGCAGCTAACAGTATCTATGGAGGAAGTTTAGTGGGAGAAGCTCCGATCAATGGTGACACAGTGCCAGATCATGGAGAGCTTAATGTGAGCACAAGTTTGGCAGTTCAGGCAGATGAATTGTTCAAGAATGGGAATTTTCTTGATGATTATTTTAATAAAGGGGTTTTTGAATTTACATCAGCAAACACTTTACAAGGTAAAGTTAAGATCTTGAAGATCATCAAGAAGAAAGCCACAAGTTTGAGCACCTGTTATATCTCTGTGTTCGTCAAGACCAACACTATCAACTCTACCTGTCAAAATAAACTGGAATTTTAACTTTACTGTTTAGCATTTTTTTTATGTTTAGCTGAGTGCAATTCATGAAGTTGCTAACTTAAAATCAAATTCCTGTTACTTAATTCATGGACGTTATTGAAGTTTCTTGTGTATTCTTTTGCATTCTGAATTTGCAACCAATTTATCTTAAGTAGCTTTATTAAGAAGAAAATTGATATATGTTGTGAAAACTTTGTTAAACTCATTTTATGGTTATCATATTTAGTCACTTAGCTCCCCCCCCCCCCCAAATTATGACGTCCGATTCTTTTTGAGCAATAAAACTTAGGTTTCAAAAAGATCAATTTAATGACACTTAAGTCTAAAAAAATGTTGCTGGAAAAAGAGTTGGTAACTATGGTAGTTTTTATTTCACATTATAAGACATTTAATTATCATATTATTTGCAACTCATATTCTCATTTGGGATTGGCACTTTCCCTTATTTTTCTTAATTGGTAAAACTCTTGATTTTCATTATTCCCTACTCTTATGTTATGTTATTAGCATTCTTTCTTAACCACTTTTATACACGAACAGTTGAGCCTTTGCTGTTAAAGATGAACTTCCTTGTGTTAAAGAACAACGACGGTATAACTTTTTATAATTTAAATAGGTGAGGCCTCACATAAAGTTTGAAAAACAAGTTATAACATTCATAATTTTCAACCAATATAACATATGTATATTATATTTATATTGATAATACTGATATTAATACTATTGATATTTAAATTAAAAAATACAGTTGATATTAAAAATTGTCAATGACAAAAACGATGATAATTTTTTCTGGTTGAAATGAGGGTCCCACATTGATTATTTATAGATTTTTTTGGCCAAAATTGATTATTTATAGATGGCATCTTCAGCAAGGTCTTGTTTTTAAACCAATCGCAATAATATTTATGTGCAGATGGAACCTTTTGTTGGGCTGCCTTGAAGAAGTATGGCTTAATGAACAAGACCCATGTATGCAAGGCCCACCTCATTCAATTTTTTTTCCCACATAGATAGGTAATCATATTTGAGATACGGTCTGGTACTAAATACAGATACTTCTTATAAGAATTTGAGCATTGGTTCACCCCTCATTCAATTTGCAACTGAGAGAGAAAATCCAAATACATTTACACTAATAATATTATATCTTAATAACATGAAAGCTCTTTTATAAGTAGGAGGTTATGAATTCAATCTCCCATGTAATCTCAGGTGGTTAGCACTTACTCCTTAAATGAAAAATAAAATCTTAAAGGTTCGCTAGCAGTTCGGAGTTGGCTTCTCTTAATTTTCTTTTTCCTCCATTTTTTTCACTATTTATCTCAACTATTAAATCAAATTTGGCAATAATTTTTTAGCAGTTTAAATTTATTTATATACTTTTTATATTGTATATTTCAATAATAATTTTGCAACATATTGAATGTGAACTTGTTAAAATTTGATCTGCTGGTTGAGATGAGTAATGATTGGAAAATAGGAAGAAAAAATAAATAAATGGTGAAAAACTAGCTTGGTTAGCGAGAACTTAACCCATACTAAAAGCATGTAAAAATGGCACTGAAATTCCTTTGTGGTTTAGAAGCTGTTCGTAACAGTTTTAACAAGCATATTTACATTTTACGAAACAAAAACTCTTTCTTTTTATATGTTTATTTCATGTAGCAGATTAAAAAATACTTCATAATCGATCAATTTCTTTCACATGTGTATTTTATGTAACACAAAATCTTTTTCTTTTTTTTGAATTACTTCACCCGGTGTCCTGGCCAATCCCTCAGAGAATTACAAACCAGATTAATCCATGGGCGGCTACCCTACCACTTATACTGCTGCATGCTCAAAGGATCAAACCCGTTGACCTTTGGTTAAGCCGAAACAATCCCTTACCAGTTAATCCAAATGCTCGGTGGTATACAAAATCAATTTTTCATAATTAATAATGAATAGCTGTTGTTTTTTTTTTTAAATATCCTTATTAATCATATGCATTAGAATGAAAATCATTTAGTATGTGTAATCACCATAAGGACTATTAGTACTTTGATAAAAAATAAATAAATATGGAAGATAAAATGGATTGAGATTTTATATTTAGAACTTAATTAAATTTTTATTTAATTCCCATATTTAGAAACGGAGGTTGTTTTTTTGTTAGTGTTTTTTGAATTATGAAAATTTCCAGGCCCTTATCAAGGTTCCAGGATCTACCTGATCAAAATCTTCTTTAACCAAATATACTGGTTCTAAATATAAAACCTCAATCTATTTTACTTCTTATATTTATTTATTTTTTCTAAAATAATCCTTGTAATAGTTGCATATGTTAAAAGATTTATCAAATGATAGTTCTAGCTACGACATATAATTAGTAAAGGTATTTTAGAAAAGACAACATTTATTTACTACAAATAACTAAACTGATTTCCTTAATATATTCAAATTAAAATGTTAACTAATTCTTATATTAAGGACTGGATGTAACATATTATATTTAAACATGTCTAATTCAAATAAAATATTAAAACATTGTTTTCATAATTTTTTTTCTACCAGCACATTGTTTTCATAATTAATCGTATGCTATTGTAGTTGTATTTATATTTTCCGCGTTACTGTTATTAACGAAAAGCTGATGGTGAACAGAAAAATCCTAAAGCAATCAATTGGCTTTTGTCATCTTTTATTACAAAAAATGCCCACTTGTTTCACGAATCTTTGTTGAAGGGTATTTGGATAAAAACAAACCATAATTTAAAAAATAGCTTTTGAGAAAAAATTGGTAAAGTAAAAAAAATTATTTTGAGAATAGATTTTGTGAGAAAAAGTATTTTGATAACTTCAGAATGTTTAAATAATTGTTATTAAAATCACTTTTTCCATATGCCAAAAAAAAAGTTAACATGATAATTACATTAAAAAATAGATTTTAATTTATAATTTTGTTTGAAATAATAAATTTTTAAATAATCAATAATGATATATGAAAAAATATAATTAATTAATATTACTTTATGTCGTTAATATAAGAGCTAATTAGATATTCAATTTGATTCTAAATAAGATTCCAATTTACTTTATCTTACAACATTCATTCATTTTTTCCAAAATAGTGTTCATATTAACCTACACATGTTAAAGATTCCATTAAATAATAGTCTCAATGCACATAATTAACAAGTATTTTAAGAAATACAACACTTATTTATTAAAAATAACTAATTCAACTAATTTTGTTAATATTGACCAATTAATTATCTAGTTCTCATCTTATATTAAGGATAATAGGAAATGATTGATATGTGCATATATATTTTAAAAATATATATAAGATTTAAATATATTTTTATATCCCAAATCATGGTTTTATACCTCTAAAAAACAACAACAAAAAAGTCACTTATGAAAGACCCAAACCATGATTCTCAATTTAAAAGCGATTTTGCAATAAATTATTATGGCATTTGGTTTTTTTTTTTTTTCAAACCATGGTTTTCAGTCAAAAAGTGATTTTGCAAAAAAATTGACATGTTTAGATGGTAGAGTCTCCAAACCATGATTTTGCAATCCAAATTTACTTTCCTCCCAAAGACCCCATGCGAGAATTGTATACATTTAGAATCTAGCATTGTCTCAAACAGTCTTTCCACTTGTGATTTATTGGGGAAAAAATGGCCTGGGCTTGATCAGTCATTGTCTGTTTTCCTTTTTGTTGCTTTTATTTTTTTCTTCTCTGTTTTTGTTTTCTGGATACCATGATCCATCATTAATGTCTTATATATCCGCAAATAAATTATCTTTAGTCGAAATATGAACTGTGGTATCTTGGAGTGGAACAAGAAATTAGTTCATTACCTTTCACTTCACAGCTCAAGCATTTGTTGTGCCAAACTGAAATTAATATCTTGTTCCAATTTAGAGTGACATGACGATCCAGCCTTGTTTGCGATTGTGAGCATCTGATGTAACAATCTACTTTCATTACCTTCCAGTTTCTATCTCTAAATTTTTTTAAAATATATATATATATATATATATATATGCGCATGACTAAGTTAATTTAGTGCATCTTTGTGATAGAATTGGGAAGCTTAAATTCAGGAACAAAAAAGACTAATTAGATTAAAAAATCATGTTTAACATAGAAATTACGTAACATCAATTTAACTCGCAAGCTAATACCACTAAGAATGAGCATCATGTCATTAGGCCTAAGGATCTTTGGCCAATGGTATACACTCCCTCTGATCCTGAATGTAGGGTCTAGAATAATTAGTTTATAAAAATTTAAAAAATTAATTTAGTTATGTTTATAATAAATATGTATTGGTTTCTTTAAATAACTTTTAATCCTCCATATGACAAACATAACTATCCTCACTAATATATGCAATCAATAAGGTTGTTTAAGAAAAGAATTATCACTCTGGTTCTTAATAAGTTACTAGTACTTGTAGGGTACTTAATGATTTTTTTTTTTCAATCTCATCTTTATTTAATTTCTCATTAGAAAAAGCAAGAAAGTAGAGAGAAAGGTGAGGATGCTTTGTAAATGCAGGAAAAGAAAAAACTTTAATAAGACTAAATTTGAAAATTTTTATCAATTTAATGTATTCTTTGATATATGAGAATGTGTGAGTTACAAGTAACTTATAAAGATTACTGGAGTGGCATAGATTTGTGAAATAAAATGGATTAAAATCTTACATTTAAAACTAAAACAAACTTTTTTACTAACTCAAATCCCGGGTAATTCCCTGTTCTTAGTTACATCTAAGAATGGCCGGTGGGGATGATAGATCAATAACCCGTTTTTGGTGGGCCTCACAGATTTTTATCACAATGTATCATGAAGGGGAAAAAAATCAATCAAGAGAAATTTTTGCGCCACGAGAACTGTGAGGAAAAAGAAAAAACACGTTCAATATTTTCATTGGACAGAGCATGGATGACTTGACAATACAAGATAAAAGAGTATACAAGAATTTCTCCCACCAGAAGTGGAGCTGTCGCCATTTGTTTGATTGCCTAAACATCAGCCAAAGGTAGGCGCATGGTGCCGCCATCCATGTTTTACTCAGTTTCCTCGTTCGCAAATTAAAAAGGAGAAGTATGACGAGTTTCTAAGAAAAAAAATTTAATTACTAAAAAATCTTACTAATAAGTAAGCAGTATAAATCAGCTGTTATTTTTTATACTAAAACCTAAATTGTTAATAGACTTTAGAGTAATTAAATTTTTTTTCTTAACATCTAATTGCAATTCTCCCAAGTTAAAATCTCGTGCGCTATATATGTTTCAGTGCAGTCCAAACAATGACACCTTCTCATCAGGGTCCCAACACAAAATATAAAAAACTTATCGATATTGTTTATGGCCTTGTTTGCCATCACGATTGAAATCACTCATAAACATATTTTACATAACCCAAGATAAAACTTCTCTCACATATTTACCTCGTATTCTATAAATTACAATTTAAAAGCTACTTATAAGCTATTCTAAACGGGTTCTATTTCATTTGAACTGGTCAAGCATTTGACAGTACTGTTGTGACTGATTCCTACTTTGTCTCAAAAAGAAACAGAAACCTTCAATTTCACGAAAGAGGATACCCCATCTTTTGTTGTTTTCATATTCTTTTCGATAGTAATTTAACGCTCTCAGGTTCTCGATTGATGTGATCTTATCAACAACCACCACCACAACCTTAATTGGACATATTCATGGAGTATCAACATTACATTCATAACATAAAAAGCTAATTATAAGAATTCAATTCATTTTGTCTATAACTAATTTTCTATTATTTCATTAGCAGAATGTAATTTGACAGATATTTATTTGCCCATAATGTAGAAAAGATAAGATTATTTGCACAAAACTCAATTAAGAAAGTTATATCGATTTCGGTCCAAAAAAAAACAGTTATATTGATTAAAAAAAGTGAATAGGGTATGTGATAAATAATATATTATGCTCGATCTATTGGGAATAACATACTAATTGTTTGTATGGGGTACACGTGTGTACACACGCACAAATGTAAAAATTTAAAAAGTTTCTCATCAAATTTAGAGGTTCAAAATCAAAGTTACTTATATAGGGAAAGTGACAGTTAAATCCAAAAGAATTAGTTAATTCCAGCTAGCTACTTGATAAAGTTTTAAATAAATTACAAAGGTCGAATCAAAACAACTGCAATTTCAGGAGTTTTGATTTTCAAAAAATATTTAAGTTTATAATGTAATTTTCAATTTCCAACTACTCATTTGTCATAAAATTCACTTATCTAGCTGTCACTAATTAATCTTTTGGCTATTTCTTACTTATACATACATGACTCAATATTTGTTATGTGTAATTTAGTCCATCCTGATCATCATATGGTCTTGCTAGCCGTCTAGAGGCTTACATATAACACATAGACTAATTGTCTAATAAAGCTTTATGAAATAGGTGAAAAATACTCCTCCGATCCTTAATATAGGACCCAATTTTTTAGTTGGTTTTGGTCCTAAATATAAGACCTATTTCTCATATTTATCAATTTTCTCTAAATTATCCCTATGGATACTCCTTCAACCACAATCAAGTAGAAGAGGGAGAGGGGGTATTAAGAAAGATGATTATGGTATTTTAGAAAAAATGTATCAATTTTCTTATAATTAACTAACTTACCTAACTTTTTTAATCTAATTAAATTAATTAAATGGGTCTTATATTAAGAATTGGAGGAGTAATATTATGTTTGGTTTTTAATACAAAAGCTAGATAACTAATTTGAGAATATTAAAAAAATAGATAAAGTTGGTTAGTTGTTACAAATATATGTTGGCCTCTTTGAATTATCCTCTTTAATCATTTGTATTACTCCCTTCAGTCATAAATATAAAACCCATTTCGTAGTGTAAATTGCACTACAAAATGAGTCTTATATTTAGAATTAGAAGAGTATATTATAATATGGTAAGAATCTCTTATGAGAGACAAAATGAATTAAAATATTATATTTAGGACAAAATCTAACTGTTCTACTAACTTTTATACTAAGAACTGGAGATGGTATATTATTCTCCACTAGGATAAAACAACATAGACTAATGTGTTCACAGGCAAAAAAGACATATACTAACTGTGTATATGGGAGTTATATATTTGCATAAATTTTAAATTAGAAAAAACTGAAAATTCTTATTAAAATTCAAAAAAGTTGGGTTAATATTATATTTAATCCATAAAATTCGGCCTCATTTTGATTTAATCTCTAAAATTTGAAGGGTTAAGGTTCTTAATTGCCCCGGAAGTTTTCCCCGAGGAGCACTCAGCACCCGGAAGTTTTTGTTTGTTCTTAAATATCCCGGAAGTAATTTATCGTAGCAAGTATGCCCCGAGTTAACGTTCAGGCAAACGGACGTCTGTAAATGACACGGTGTCGAGAAGATGGACGACACGTTGGTGAATGAGATGGTGACGTGGCACTATTGTGTCGACAAAATAAAAGTTGATGACGAAGGTCAATGTTGTCATCAAAGGTCGCTCTTGTCGTCGACACTGAGAGCTAGGGTTAACAGGCGACGGGCTACTGAGAGTGAACAGTCACAAACCAGCACTCAACAGTCTAATACGAACAGAAGACCACGTGGTGGAAGGGCTTTCTACAAGAGCCGTGTTGATAGTGGAATGGGAGTCCAGATTGATGAGGAAACTGGACGAACTGTCTACAATGTATGTGATCGTTTAATCTATTTTCATAATCCTTTTTCATTCCATGTTTTCAGAATCTAACTATATTGTTAATGTCATTATGCAGCGTGGCTTGAATTCACAAGTTGTCCTTGATGAGGGAGAAGAATACATGGAGCATCATGCAGACATAGAAACAAGGTTTCCCATCCCAAATGAGCTTTCAATAAGGATCTCTCGGAGCATGTCTGATTCCAATGGTAGTGGCTCTCGTAGAATCCAGTATCGAGGTGATGGAGCAATTACTTCCACTCCTTCTAACCTACCATTCACTCCTCCAAGACTAATGTGGTCAGGACAACCAGCCTCAACCACCTCACAACTCCTAGCTCACAGGGACCACACAGTAATTGCCTCTTCTAGCCGAAGGAAGTTTGATGCAAGGAGAGGAAGGGAATAGCTATATTATTTGCACCAGTTTGCTATTTAGGGGATTTAGATAGCACTGTTTAGTGTATTTGGCGTATTTAGATGGCACTTCTTAGGATTTAGGAAGGTGTATTTGTACTTGGCCTTGTTCTCTTTTGGTTCTAGCTGTACCAGTCTATTGTTTTTTTGGATGTATGTTCTGTAAATGTTGGAGAGCCAAATAACATTGATGTAGCAAAGTTGATAAATGGTGGTCATTTATCGATAAGCTGTTTGATAAATGAACTTATCGATAAGCTACTCGATATAATTGAGCCAATTTCATAAACTTTTGTCCGATAAGGTTATCGATAAATGGTATTTATCGATAATGACTTCGATAAATAAAAGAAACAATTCAAGTCCTCATTTATCGATTTGTTAATCGATAAATACCCTTATCGACTAATCAATATTAATCAATATAAATAGCTTTGTGTCTTCTACTGTCGCACATCCCACGTATCCTTTGTGTTCGCACGTATCCTTTGTGTTCGCACATCACACGCATCCTTTGGTAACACCATTCTAACTCAAAGCTTATTTTCAACTATATTCTTGAATATATTCTCGAATATATATTAGAGAAATGGTCTTCTTGAATACGTATTTGAGAACTGGTCTTCTTGAATACATATTCGAGAATTGATCTTTGGTCTTCTCTGCTCTGTCCTCTTCTCAGACTTCACATGCGCCCCACCTCGCTTTGCTTTGCCCTAGCTCTCAATGTCGACGACAAAAGCGACCTTCGATGACAACATTGACCTTCGGCATCAACTTTTATTTTGTCGACACAACAGAACCACGTCACCATCTCATTCACCAACGCGTCGTCCATCTTCTCGACACCGTGTCATTTACAAACGTCCGTTTGCCTGAACGTTAACTCGGGGCATACTTGTTACGATAAATTACTTCCGGGATATTTAAGAACAAACAAAAACTTCCGGGTGCTGAGTGCTCATCGGGGAAAACTTCCGAGGCAATTAAGAACCTTAACCCAAATTTGAAACTTTGTTTTAGGGAGCAAAAATATTATTCTAAGAATCAAAAAGAAAATAAAACTCTGGTGGGTTAAAATAAAGTTAAACTTCAAGTACTAAAACCACTGAATTTAAATTTCAGAAATAAAAAACCAAAACCAAGTAAAATTTTAAAGATTAAAAATAGTATTAATCCAAAACAAATTTCAAATCAAATTGAAATATTAAAAAGTTACTAGCTCATACATGACTCATCAAACTTAACAATATAGCATCTAGAGGTTCGTAATGACGTGTAAGTTTGTCTATCATCAAGGTTTGAGCTACAACCTAGAATCTCACACGATGTGGATTAAAGTGCTATATTGAAACCAACACATGATATAAACGTGTCCCATCCCTAACATTAGTTATATCAGCTCTGGTATTAATTATAAGATTTTATTTGTAGTCTACAAACGAGGTCTTATAATTAAAAACACAGAGAGCTAGTATTTAATAATATCTTGTCAACTTTCAAACTCGACCCTTTACTATATAAAGGTAATCATTTCAACACAATATCCATAATTTCTCTCAACTCTCTAGTCCTCTCTCGTTCACAGATCCAATACATTCACACAAACCCTGCAAAATGATGGCATCCAAACTTCATGGTTCTGTGGTTAGTAGCCAAAAGAATGCCTTCGTCAGTAGCAGTGAGAAATTAACAGATAAGAGAAGAGTGGCCAAAATGCAGACCTCGGGAAGGGCTCAAGCTCAAGCTGCTGAGGTAACTACTCCTCAGGAAAGTTCGAGGACGTCTAAGTTGCCTGAATTAATGACCTCTTCACTGGTCTTCAGCAAGAGGCCTTTCTTCTTGGAAAGATCCCTTCAGGTCCAAAGGACCCAACCCAATTCAGCTGGAAAGTTTGGTAAATTTGGAGGCAAGTTTGTAGCTGAGACTCTTATTGCTTGTCTCGACCAGCTTGAAGCTGTGTTTGCAGAAGTTCTTCACGATGAAGACTTTCAGGTTATTAAATTCTTATATCCTATATATAATTATCTAATAAAACTGCCTAGAACACAAGTTTGAAATATATTATACTCATGATATATCAGTCTAGCTAGTCCAACAATGAAGAAGATATATTGTGTGTGTAGGAAGAGCTAGAGGAGGCACTCAGAGACTACATTGGGAGAGAAACACCTCTGTATCATGCTCGGAGGTTGACAGAGTTCTACAAGAGCAAAAATGGCGGCGAAGGAGCTGAGATATTCCTCAAGAGAGAAGATCTTTGTCACGGTGGCTCTCACAAGATGAACAACGCGATTGCTCAGGCCATGATCGCCAAGCGCATCGGCCGGAAACTCGTCTTGACAGCCACCGCCTCCGGTCACCACGGGATAGCTACCGCCTCCGCATGCGCAAAACTGGGATTGGACTGCAAAATCTTCATGGCCGCTAAAGACATGGAACAACAACTATCCAATGTTCAATTGATGACTTTGTTGGGTGCTCAGGTGCGTACTAATTAAGTACTAACTGTTCATAATTTAAAACAACTCGATACTTTAATTGTTGTGTATGTTTGTTACAAGAAAAATGAATAGGCAAAAAAGTGAGAAAAAACTTTAACGAGCTTGTTTTAAAAAATTAGAAAAGTGAGATTACAAAATCTTAATTAAAAAAATATGATATAAAATGATTGAAATTAATTAAAAAATTTTAACTTTATTATTTTAATTTTTTAAAAACGAGCTTATTGCTTCTTCTTTTTTTTTTCTTCCTTCTATTTTCCTCGTGCTGAAGCGTGATACGCTGTTTCCTGTATAATCAGGTTGAAGGGGTTGATGGGCAATTCAAAGATGCAGCATCCGAGGCTTTGAGGAGTTGGGTAGGGAAGATGGAAGAAAGCTATCACATGACAGGTACAGCGGTGGGACCCCACCCATGTCCCACCTTGGTCCGACACTTCCAGTCGGTAATAGGGAGAGAAACGAGGAGGCAAGCTCTGGAAAAATGGGGAGGGAAACCTGACGCGCTGGTGGCGTGCGTGGGCACAGGGTCAAACGCGTTGGGGTTGTTTCACGAGTTCATCGGAGATTCGGACGTGAGGTTGGTCGGAGTAGAGGCCGGAGGTTTCGGGTTGGAGAGTGGAAGACACGCGTCGACTTTGAGTAAGGGAGAAGTGGGCGTTTATCATGGAGCCATGACCTATCTTCTTCAGGATGGGGATGGCCAGACTATTGAACCATACTCCGTCGCCGTCGGGTAATTAAGTTCATCGGACGGCCAAAATAATAAACTTTAAACTTCCTTCAAATTTTACAAGAACTATATATAACAAAAAGATACAAATTTCAATCTTTCTAACATGCCTGTCTTGTGAATAACCAGGATGCAGTACCCAGCGGTTGGTCCAGAGCTGAGCTTTCTGAAAGAAATAGGGCGTGCCGAGTTCTACTCAGTAACAGACCAAGAAGCTCTTGATGGTTTGCAT
Source organism: Neltuma alba (assembly GCF_004799145.2). NCBI lineage: Eukaryota > Viridiplantae > Streptophyta > Magnoliopsida > Fabales > Fabaceae > Neltuma > Neltuma alba. Next base: position 1,455 of record NW_021635806.1, on the reverse strand, counting down.
ATATGACCTTCTAAATCCTATTCTTATCCATGCACTGTAATACTCGTTTCAACATGTATTTCAGATCACAATGGATGAATATGATAATCTATAAATATGCAAGTATGCATTAGGGATCACAATACATTACATGCATAGAATCCTAAAGTAATTTGTTGGTATAATTTTACCCTCTGGCAGCAACGAGCATCCCAAACTTAAGATACTCAATATGTGCTATTGGAAAAATACTTTAAAATACTTCATATACTACTCCGTCTCCTATTATAAGATTCAATTTTTTTAATGGGTTTATCTCTTTTTATAAGATCCTCTTTGAATTTATTTGAATATTTAATATATTATTACTTATTTTATGTCTATTCTTAATACATTTAATACATTCTCTTTCTTTATTTATCTCACTATTAATTACTCTCTCACATTTATTTATATATATATAGGGATATTTAGAAAAAAATTATATTTGCTACGTATTAATTGCTTTTAACTAATTTTAACTGTTTTTCTAAACTGCTCAATTTAGTTAAAAAGATCTTATAATAAGAGATGGAGGGAGTACTGGTTTAGGATATTAAGTTCTGTAAAAAAAAAAATTTGATGGTAATGAATGCTATTTAGTCCTATTACATAGATCTAAAAGGTCCGGAATGAGTAAAATAAGTAGACTACTAATTAAATAAGCATAAATCTCATATATGTCCAAAAGATGTATGGTAACAAAGAAATTTTGTTGTTGTTGCAGCATATGAAAGAGTATGCAGATTGGAAGGGATATATGCATCGTTGGAGGCATCACATGCGTTTGGGATATTGGGGAAATTGTTTCCGACTTTACCAAAGGGAGGGAAGGTGGTTGTTAATTGCAGTGCCCGTGGAGATGAAGATGTGGACATAGTCTACAAACACAAGCTGTTTCATGGAGCACTTAAACGTACCATGGCTCAAACAACTCCACAATAACAATGTGATGTGAAATAGTGAAATATATATATATATATATAGTGTGAAAATAATTAATGTTTGAATAATGGAATGAAAATTCCCAAATGTTGTCCCTGTGTATTGATGTACGGTTTTTTAAATATACTACTTTTAATTTTTAATATAAAATCTGTTTGATTTTTAATTTGGTTCTAAATAAAGATTGCAATCTACTTTGTTTCTCATTTATCTATTTTTTTCAAGATGGTTCTTTTAATGATGGTAGTTCTACCCAATAAACTTGATTAGTAAAGATATTTTAAGAAAGACAACACCTATTATTATAAATAATTAATTTAACTTATTTCTTAATCTACTCAGATTAACTAACTAACTCTCATATTAAGATGGAGGTAGTATTAAGATCACTAGATCATTTCGTTCATTTGTTTGGACTGAAACATTGGTTTATTCACTAGATTTTCGGTACAAAGATGAAAGATGTCAGGTGTAGGCTGGTGGGAAGTGAAA
>NW_021635805.1:0-55065 GCF_004799145.2 Neltuma alba | reverse complement strand
AAACCGCACACATGCGCAAAGGAGGTCCTGGCTTGTGCCATGAAGAAGTTACTTTGAGGAGGGAATTATGTGGTGGTAGCACACATGGCAGGTGGAGGTGAGGTGGCAGCACACGTGGAGGTGGTCCCAATGATGACGTGGCAATTGGTAGAGGTGCCACGTGGCATTTTATTTAATTTTTTAGAAAATCGGGTTAGCAATGGATTAACGACGGAATTTTTCTGTTGCTATTTGCGACGGAAATTTCTGTCAAGAATTAGCAAGGATTAGCGACGGGAAATTTCCTGGAATTTCAATTCCATCGGTAATCAATTAGCGACAAAGGGATTAGTGTCGGAAATTCCGTCATTAATCCATTTCCGTCGCTAATTTTGTTGCTAAATAAAAAATTTCGACGCTAAATTCTGTCGTTAAAAGCATGTTTTTTTATAGTGAATGAAGACATTAAAATGCCGGAAAATAAATAATTTCTCTGAATTTTGTTATTGATATGTGAGGTTTGTACACATGTCAAGTCTATATGCCGCTTTAGAAATAGGAAGGCCTTCAAGATTTTAATATTAGATGATGAAGGCATGTTACTGACAGAACGCCAAATATTGTACACAGAGAGATTTTCTGTGACATAATGGTTCAGATGTTCTCTTTGGCACTGTACTTTGAGTTCCTTTGTCTGTGTATATAGCGTACGTGTTATTATCGTGCCTTACTATATTTAATCATTCTTGTACTTTCTGTTCTTATATACCAGTGCTGTTCATGGCTGGTCTAATGTGAAAATGTACCAACGTGTTGTTCAAACTTCAAACCATAAATCAGTAGGGTGAATTATAGTTCAGTGATTACGACTACTTATCCTTACGACCAGTTTTTTAAATTAAAAGAAATTTATTTTGGCAGAGTTACAACTCAAACCAAAATTAAGAGTGGTTTTGTAACTATCAAATAGTTGGAATGTGGAGTTCAACTAGGGCAATATAATTTAATACTTTTACATTTATATTTTAGTTTTTGGTCCTTCTAAATACTGACAATTTTAAAGATCTTATTAATAAATATTATTTTCTCCAGGTTCTTGGCTCTAAATTTTCATATTAAATAACGTATTTGTGGGATTAGTCAAGCGCAACAAGTCTCGCTCTCCACAAAGGTGGAATTGGACGCCGACAGGTATGTGTTGAATCTCACTGGCATGGAAATTAATTTTCTGTTGTTGGGACCTGATGATCGAATGGGAGCGCCGGTTAGCTGAAATATAAAACAAAAAATTAAAACCAGCAATTGGGTTAGCCCAGTCAGTGCCACGTCACTTCAAACTAACGGCAGCGGTCACCGAAGGACTAACATTAATAACTTTGCGAACAATCAGGATTGAATAATAAAAATTAAAAAAAAAATATAGGAGTCTGGTTCAAAATTTGATGAAATTATAAGAACCGACTAATTTTCCCTTAATGATAAGGCAGATTTATGCATTGCAATGAAGGCAACTAAACCATAGAAAAACCCGAACCATTATGAGCTGCGTACATAGAAATTTCAGGGTAAATATTTTTTTAATGAATTTAAATTTAGGAGAGTTAAGTCTAAGGAGTTCACAGGGATAAGACGTGCTTTCAGGCTCAGAAAACATTTATACATGTACTTACACATCATTTACTGATGAGGTCCTTACATCGATAGTGGAATTCAAATTCAAGACTTTGTGGGTTAGGAGCTGATTCTTTACTATCTGGATTAATTCTTGTAGGCAATTTCAGATGAAATATTACATGATGATATAATAAATATGATGATTGGACGAGGTGAAAATGAGAACTAGGAACCTGGAAAGGCGGGGATTACGTGAGCTCAGAAAAGAAGAAAAATAGGAGGTTTTGGGTTAGCACGCAGTGTTTGCTCTGTGTTTTTATCGGTCAAAAGAACTGTTTTTTTTTTTTGTCTTTGAAGAAGAAGAGACAAAATGCCATTACTTAAAAAAGAGTTTTCTATTTTTAGCCAAAAAAAAGAGAAGAGTTTTCCATTCGAAAAATTAATGTCAGGGCATATTTTCCACGCACGGAGGTCAAAGAAAGGAACGTCCACGCACATACGGCGAAACCAAAACGATGGCGACATGTGCTGATGATCAATGGGGAAACAAATTTCTCTACGTTTTTTTTCAGCTTCGATGAAATTTGGGGAAAATTAAATAGACCGGGTATACACACACACTTTATGTTATGTTAGGAGAAATTTCTCATATAACCACTGTGGCTAAAAAATTTCTATTTGTCACCAAAATATTCTAAAACTTCACTGCAGCTGAGTGGGCTGAAATGAAATTAATTTCTGTGGAAAAAACAGAAAAATGACCATAGGAAAAGAAAGAAGAAATAGCCCATAGATATGGGCATCGACAACAAAAATAAAGGGATTAACAATAAAAATAAGGAATTAATTTAACAAGAAATGTAGGGGTATTAACAAAAACTGTGTCAGTGAATTAACAACAAAAGTAAGGTTATTAACAACAAAAATAAGGGATTTAACAGGAAATATAAGGCTATTAACAGAAAAGTAAATGAATTGAAAAGTGAAAACAAAAGGGTACTAATAACAAAAATAAGGGGATTAACAAGAAAAATAAGGAGACTAACAAGAAATGCCATAAGGGAACCAACAACAAAAGGGAATTAACAAGAAACATAAGGGTATTAACAACAAAAATAAGGGGATTAACAATAAAAATAATAGGATTAACAACATAAATAAAATGATTAACAACAAAAGTAAGGGAATTAACAAGAAACATGAGAGTATTAACAACAAAAACTAAGAAGATTAACAAGAAACACAAGGGAATTAATAATAATGATTGGAAATTTATCGCAAAGAAGTAAAAACAACAGCGGTTTGGCAGAGAAATCACTCATTATTAATCTCCTTACATTTCTTGTTAATGCTTTTATGATTCTCGTTAATCCCCTGATGCTCGACTTTTCGTTATTAATTTACCTTCATTTTTCGTTAATGCCCATATGTTTCTTATTAATCTCCTTATTTTTGTTGTTAATCTCCTAAAGTTTCTTATTAATGCCCTTGTGTTTCTTATAAGTCCCTTTATTTTTGTCGTTAATGTATTTACCTTTTTCGTTAATCCCTTATATTTCTTGTTAAATCCCTTGTTTTTATTCTTAATCACCCTTTTTTTGGTTAATTTTTTTTATTTTTGTTGTTAATCATCTTGTTTTTGCTCCATGGCCATTGGCCATTTCTTCTTTGATGGTAAATGGAAATTGTTCAGCTATAGTAGTCCTTTCCTGAAAGTTTCCCTAAAGTAACTCTGACTTCAAAACGTGCAAGAGACGACCGACACGCCCAGGGCGTCTATATATAGGAATCCTAGTTCTCACTATCCCTTCCCTCTACTGTCCTTTCCTTCAGCATTCTCTCTTTCTCGCTCGCTCTCTCTACATATATCCTTTCTCACAAGTTCATGATCTGAGTTGCAGAGAAAGTCGGGGCACACAGCTACTCACAATATTCTTTAGCTAAATATCAATATGATGCCTTCGTTTGCATCCATTGCTAATCTCTTCAGGTCTGCATTCTTTTTCTTGTTTCTCTTAGTACTTTTGTGAAGTCGTTTTCTCTTGCTCTGTTTTGTCGCGTCTGGTACGATGGCCTGAGATTCAGTTGCCCTTTATCTCAGGATTTAGGCAGCTTTCTCTCGCTTATTTCTTTCGCAAGGTCATTTTCTCATGCTCTGTTTTATCACGTCGGGTCGCAACGATGGCCTGAGATTTAGTTGTTGTTTATCTCAAGATTTAGCAAGCTTTCTCTCAGCTTAAGGTCACTTTCTCATGCTCGGTTTTATCGGGCTGGGTTATGCCAAGATTTAGCAAGCTTTCTCTCAGCTTAAGGTCATTTTCTCATGCTCTGTTTTTATCGGGTCTGGCAGGGTTGCAACGGCGGCCTGAGATTTTGTTGTTTATCTTAGGTTTAGGAAGCTTTCTCTCAGCTTACTTCTTTTTTGTAAGGTCATTTCCTCCTGCTCTGTTTTATCGGGTCGGGTCGGGTCGGGTCGCAACGGTTGCCTGAGGTTTTGTTGTTTACCTAGTGATTTAGGGGATTCGGATTTAGGAAGCTTACTTGCTTCTTTTTTGTAAGGTCGTTTTCTCATGCTCTGTTTTATCGGGTCTGGTCGGGTTGCAACGGGGGCCTGAGATTTTGTTGGTTATCTTAGGATTTAGGAAGCTTTCTGTCCCCTCCGACACCGATCCCCTCTTCTTCGACAAGCTTTCCGACGGTGATCAAATCGAAAAGCATCTTGCGGCGGTCTGTCTAATTCTCTCTCATGCCTTCCCCAGTTGAAATAACCCGGCAATAGAAATAAAGAGGGCAAGGAGTCGAAAATTGATAAATACCCACATTTGTAATGTCCAGCAATTTTGTCTCTTAACAGAAAAATAAAGCTTTTTTTTTTGGACTGAAGAAAAATAAAGCATTTTTTTTTAAAAAAGGTCTTAATATTTAATTTCCAATTTCAATTAATTCCAAAATGAAGTTAATTTATACTTAAATTGAAAAATAAAAAGAGATAAGGTTCTTAAATACCCGAATGTATTAGAAAAAGAGCACCTAGCACTTGGAGTTATTTTGCTCTTATATGTCCTGAAAGTTTTATTTCATAACATTTTTATCATAAACTGCTATTCACTGTTAACTTTGAACATTAAAAACATTGATCAAACCATATAATTTAATAGTTAAATTTAATAACGTATAATCATATGTGTTAAAGCTACTCATTGACAAAAATATTCAGAACCAAATTAAATATTTAATTAATTCTTATATTAAAGATCAGAGTTAGTATTATATAGTGAATCAAACTTGAACATGATTATATTTAATAATCTTTTGGGTTAAGGTGCAAATTTGCCTTGAAAGTTTTCACTCATAAGCATTTAGTTTCGAAATTTTTTTGGAAGCAAATTTGCCTCAGAAGTTTAAAATCATAGCAATATTGTCCTATATATATAGTTAAAAATGTTAACTATCAATGTTACTATTTCAAAGGTTAGCATTAGTTTTTTTTACTTTTTTACAATAAGGAGCAATATTACTATAATTTTAAATTTTTGGGGCATAATTTTTGAATACCTAGCACTCCTAAATAAAAACTTTCAAAAAATTTGCATATTAGCTCTTTTCTTTTAAAAATATTTTTATATGGTTTAAGGTGTAAATTTGCTCCAAAATTTTTTACTTAATAGTGCTGAGAACCAGAAGATTTTTTAATATACAAATTTGCCCCAAGAGTTTAAAATAATAATAATATTGCCCCCTTAAAAGAGGTAATGTTACTATGATTTTAAATTTTCGAGTAAATTTAAACCTAAACCCTTTTTATATTCATAAATAATCGACCTTGATTTCATACAATTTTTTTTGGGGTGAAATTCACATTGATTTTGGCCTTAAAATCACTTCACATTTTAAGGCTGGATAATCAAATGGAAAGTGAGGAAGAAGAAGGGGGAATAATGGTATTTGTGTTTTACAAATGGGGAGACGGAGGAGGAAATCGGAATAATAGGAGGAAAATAAAGAAGGCTCCATTTTCCATAATGAAATCTATACTATTTAAATACAATTTCTTTTTTTTTTATGGAAATTTAAATACAATTTCAATTGTACACAACGTACATATTTATCTAATTAATTTCTTATATTATATTATGCAGGGCTATTCCTCAAGAAGAAAGATTTAAAAAAACTCATTTTAATATTAAGCGTTGTTGTTGGATGGCACTTCCCAAATATATTACCTTTTCTTTAACGCTCGGCAATTCTATGGGCATTTATCATATGCCTATCCATCAATTTCTTTACATCAAATATTATCTCAGGAACTTATGCTTGTGTAGCATTAATTTCACTGCTAGTTCAAGATGATGTGAAGTTATATCTCTTCCCTGCCTATTCGCCATCATTGTTAATGTACTTGGGCCACAAAAAAGTACGGGATATATGCAAGACCGTTGTATCTTCTTTGAAGACTTGGTGGGATGCAATTACTAAAGGCAGCGATGATTCTGCAAATACCATACATGTGTAGAATCTATTTGTTACTTACAACTCATGGATTATATTTGCTTTCTTTATTAAATCGGCAATTAGTTTTCAAATAATTTTTTTAGGTTAATACCATTCTTAGTTCATGAAATTTAACCTTATTTTGGTTTTAATTTATAAAATTTGAAATAAGTCGTTTTCGTCTTTAAAATTTAATTTTGTTCTGGTCCGCCTATAGATTTTGGTCCTTGGGATAGTGTTTTTGATCCCTGAAATAAAAATTAAAACCAAAATGGGATCAAATTTCAGAGATTAAAACTAAAATGAGGTCAAATTTTTAGTAACTAAAAATAGTATTAACCGATTTGTTTTTCGTGTAAGAGAAAGTAATTCAGTGCCACATTACCTTCTTTGCTTTCACTTTCCATTTATCCTTAGATTGTTTCATTGGCCTTTCATTGTAATGTCATCCGGTAGTATACAATAAAGATCATTATTATTGACAATGGTTTGTTCATATATGTGAACAAGGAGGCATTCTGTTATGACCTTCAAAAAATGAAGGTTCTATGTTTGGGGAAATTCCTCTATTTGAGTCTACAACAAGGAGGCTAAAACCTCAATCAATTTGGATGAATCTAGGAAAATAATGATGAATGTGATATGATGGAGAATTATTTGGGAGAAATTAACAGAGATGGCATAGAAGGAAGGAGAGAAGAATTGTATCCTAGTTGATCATTATATTATGGTTCAATATGGAATATGGAATAAGATCATATAAAGTTTCACTAAAAGATGCTCATTTATAAAGAAATGAAAAAACTATATAACACCAAAAACAAATTTCTTTTACAGATCATCACATAACACAGAAGGGAAACATATAATCGGCATATCCCCAACAAATATAAATAAATAATATGAGAATTCAAGAGGCCTTTGATGAATCAGCATCTAGAGTAGCTGTGTTTGAAGTCGAGTTGTACTTTCTTAAATAAAAGTTAACTTTTCTCAGATTTTTTTTTCCCCAAAGAATAAAACAAAGAAGCAGCTCAAGAATGATGACAATGCTGTAACATGAGGAAAGGTGGAGAAAGGCAGAAATAAGAAGCAAAGAAGAAATGATATAAAGAGAGAAACTTGCATATAGTCTACTTCATGCGAGAGGGTTCTTCAAGGCTGATCTGCACGCACATATATATACTCCTCTGCTCTTACATTTAGGACTGGAAGAATATATATCCGGAGTCTTTCTAGTGTGAGAATATAAGAAATGGAACTCCAAATGCTTCAACTACATAAACTCTGCATTTATTGTAAAAATCTGAGAGCCACGTGTTCTTTGATATTTGTCTTCCCTTCTATCCGTTTGCAGAAAGCTAAAGCGTACATAGTGGACTTTTCAATGTGTGCATTACAAAATCAATGCGTTCAAAGTAATAATATTGACGATGATAATGAAGAATAAGATTATTAAAAATATACTTGTTTAAAAGATTATTAAATAACTAAATGATATTTTTGTTAAGGATAGTGAGTTGCACTTATTAAGGGGCAAGGTGGATAAAAATTAAATTTTAAAACCTGTGTGCAAGTTTGAGATAACTGTACTTCTGGCTTCAAAAGAAGTTTTGGGGATAAAGATAACTTCTCTATAATTTAATATAAGAGAAGTACTGAATCCAGTTAACTTCTTTTCTGAAAAGTAAGCTACTCCTTTACTCCTAAATATAATATCCTTATACACACTCCTAAAGATCTTATATTTAGGACAGGAGGTATATCATAACTTGCAAATGATTTTTTTTTTGGTAAATTCATCTCCGGGGATTAATAATTACGTGGAAGCGTATTGTCCATCCACTTCCAGTCAAACTTTTTCTACGGCAAAAGGAATTATAAGTGAACATGAATTCCGTCTTTAAAGCATCGCTAGAAGTATGTAAAATCCAATATTTCTGGGATAAAACCAATGAATAACGTCCACAGAGAAATGCCACTCACTCACATAATGTAAGATGATGTTAAGTTTTAGGGTAATATTCATGAACAATTGCCAAAAGTGTAGCTCCATAAATAAATTTCGGATACAAATATATTCACTCTGGCTTGTTCTTCTTCAATTCGTCTCTTCCTCTCTGTTTCTCTTTCTCTCTCTAGACACATATGAGAAGAAAAATCAGTAGTACTTCCGGTTTTTAATATTAGTTGACTAATTTGAATTTGAATAGATTAAAAAAATTAGTTAAATTAGTTATTTATAATAAATATGTGTTGTTTTTCCTAAAATATCCTTACTAATAAAATATATTTATTAGAATTATTATTATTATAAGGACTACATTGGAAAAAAATGGTATGAGAGATAAAATAGATTGAGGTCTTATATTTATGAGAAAAATAAAAAATCAAACAAACTCTTATATTAAGAACCAAAAGTAGTACTCCTCCGGTCCTAATTATAAGACCCAATTGACTTATTTGAGGAGATTAAGGAAGTAAGTTAAGTTGGTTATTTATAATAAATAAGTGTTGTTATTCCTAAAATATCCTTGCTAATTAAGTATATTGGCTAAAACTATCATTATTAGAAGGATTATCTTGGAAAAAAATGCATAAATATAAGAGAAAAAATGGATTGGGTCTTATAATTAGGACCAAATAAAAAGTCAAATTGGGTTTTATAATAAGGACCGGAGGAGTATTATCCAATAATACAGAGTGATTTGCCAGTAATAACAGAGTGTGGAGCATCGTTTGCGGCGTCTTCTTCATGCTCCGAAAAGGCTTCACCAAACCACAACTCCTTATGGACCTCAACCTCATCCTCAAATGTCCAGGCAAGCTCGCGGGAAAAGCCATCTCCAATCTCATCTCCGACCAACATCACTGCCACCATGGCACCTCCGCCGCCTCGGACGACGCCATTTACGGTTCTCCACCACATGTGAGTACGAGTTCGGCCGCAGCAACTTTCCCAACTACGGCTTCTTCTCCAAACGTTATCCCTGTCGCTTCTTTTCTTGTGCTCACGCGCACTCACGCTGGACAATGAAGCAGAGGTGGTGAATAAGGTGGCGTTGGAGATGTTGGATGACAGAAAATATAAGGATAGGGTGGAGGCATCGGTGGCATTTCTTGAGTTTAGCCGCACCCCCACGGTCAGACTGTTGAGGGTGACAGATTCTCCTTTCTAGATGTCAGGTTCAATGCTCTCACCCACACCATTAATGATTCCTCACCGGCCATATCCAACGGTCAAAATATGACTATATTTCAATCTTACGAGTTAGAATGATTTTAACAGTGCTCGCATTTTAGAGCTATTTTGAAATGATTATAAATATATTTGCGTCCAAAGCTTGTTTATGGTACCAGCCACACTATTCACAATTGTTCATAGGTAGTTTTGCACATTTACCCCAAGGTTTATATTTGCCAACTTTGCAGACAAACAAACCATAACCTACATATAGATATATATATATATAATTTTTTTTCTCTGATTCAAAACCTAACAGTTGTGCTAGCTTCAAGTGGATTTTCAAATATTCAATTAAAAATAATAAAATTATGATCCTATACTTTGATTGGATTTTGAAATCGATGCCTGTATATGCTTCAGTCATTTTCAGAACATCCCGTAATGCTTCAGCCATCAGCCTATTTAACAAGTTATTCATATGGGATTACTTTTCGATATTTTATCAATTATAATAAATATTATTATAACTATAATGTATATCTTCTTACGTTTTTAATACTTCTTTTTTGTATAAATTGAAAGGATTTGAATTATTGATACTACTCACACCCCATTCCACCTTTATCAGTTGTGCTAGCTTCAAGTGGCTCGCTTTCTATTAGTAATACTTTTCATCAATAAGAGTCTTTCTTAGAAAATGACAAAAGCTATAAATCATGAACTGGAAACGGTTATTTCTGGCCCAAAAAAATGGAACAGTGATTTAATTAAATTATATTTAATTATGTGGGTACATGTGATCTTTATCTTTCTTCTCTCCTCGACCAATCATGTAAGGATTCCTAGTCAAAGTACCGCTAATGCTTCAGACTCAGCTCAAAAAGAAAATTTCAGGTTTCGAAATTTGACTTCTAAGATGACGGATGAGGATATGTAAAATGATTTAAAGGAAGATCTTATGTTTCTAGAAAAATCCATTATTCCCCTATTTCTTTATTTTTAGTTCCATTTTGGAATAATTTGAGGTCTTTTAAATAAATAAATTAACTAAAAAAATATAAACTAATATATAATACTCTAGTAAAACGGTAAATATTAAAAGTTCCTTTCCTTTCCCTTCTAAAAAAACCAAACTCTCCTCTCCTCCTTTACTCTCCCCTCTCAACACCTTTTCAATTTTTTAAAACGAGCTCATTAAAATTTTTCTTCCCTTTTCCTTCCCTCCATTTTCCTTTCATACCAAACAGGAAAAAAAAAGCGTGTTTGGTATGGAATTCTTGTTGCTTGGTACTGTGAATCCCATGTACATGGCAGGGAGGGGAGGTACGGGAAATTCCCCTTCTTCAGTTTTCTCCCTCTAGTCTCTGCCCTCGGTCGCCTTCTCCTCCATCTTTGATCTGGTCATTAGCCGTCCGACCTTCATCTGTCATCTCCCTCTGTCTTCCTATCACAATCAGACGCTGCCATCAACTCGGAGGCCGACCGAAGACAAGATCCAACGGCAAGACAAGGTGGACGTCGTTCGGAGCAACGAGCTGGAGAAGTTGAAGATGTAAGAGGCATTGATGGCTCCGTTGCTGAGACTCGATTCTGTGCCCGGTATCGATTCGACGGTGAGGGAGGCTCGGGGAAAAGTTAGGCGTCGGATTGTGGGGTTGGAGCAAATTGGTCATATGTTTGGTGGCCACGGAATGAACTGAATACGTACAGAGAAAGAACATCAATGTGACCAGAAAAATATGAGGCAGTGAAATAACAAAGGGGATGGAAAACAATCAAAACTGCATTTGGGTTGTGTAGAAAGGTGGAAGTAAATGTGTTGGGTTTTATTGGAGCGAACTTGCGGCTGGGTTCAGGGGTATGAACGTGGGCACTTCTGATGTTTCTCTGTTGATTCTTCCATCAACTGACGAGTCTAAGCAAGCACGGTTGATCTGCCTCTGATGGTGATGAAGAAGAGTAAAGGATGACGAATTTTTGCTTTAGAAGACAAGGGTATTTTAGATGTTTTGTATTTTATATTTTATTTTTTTATTTCCTTTTTTTTGTAGTAATATTTTTTTATTTCCTTAATTTAGCAATACCATGATGAGTGGGCCCATGACATAACAGAATTATTAACAAGTCCACTTCCAATCCTAATCCTCATGTCCAAACAAAGTAACATTAGAACAGTCCAACAGCATGTTAATACACAAGAAACATAATGCGATAAACCAAACATTGTCCCTAACAATCAATTACTACCGTAAAGCTGTGTGCATGTCATGAGACTTGACTAGACAATCTTAGGCACTGTCGTTTGCTGCCGGTTGTTGTTCCAATAAAACGAAACAAAGACATATTATAGCCCAGAAGAGGAAGACATATAATGGCGTCTCATGGCGGGAGATGAGGAATGATATTAATACTGCGCAAGCTAGAGAACCTGAGATAATATCTCCCGTACAGTTATAGATGCATTTGCTTGCCAGAAAAATCCAGGTCCTTGCTGAGGTTTCCACCAATGGTGATGAGTTTGGAAAGCGCATCTGCACCATACCAGTTAACCCTGGGATTAAATTACCAAAACCTTCGTGTCGAGGAATGAACCTGCATAAGCATCAATAAATTAACAATCAGGGTGGAAGAAAATAAACTTGTTCGTAGTAGAAGTTATGTAAGATAATATATAGTAAAAGGTGTTAGTAATTTCATAACATATTAAGATGTGCACTGACCTCAAGAGATCAGTGATTGATGTGAACGGAACATAAGGCATGATTTCAAGTATGCGGTGCATGCATTTTGCAGTAAGAAAGATGTTGGAGGGATATTTATTATGAGGGGTATTGTAATGGGCTAGCAAATCTTTAAGGGGCCCCACAAAAGAAGAAGTCCTAGATTTTGCTGGGAAATTTCCAGCAAAATCTAGGGCTTCTTCTTTTGTGGGGCGCCTTAGAGATTTGCCTATTAGTCAGAACATTAGTACTATTATCATTTATACCTGCAACGAAATTGAGGGTCCTTTAATTAGATCTCACAGAATAATTCAAGCAGCCGATTGGAAGAGCAGCCGATGGGTGTATTGTTCAACAGGATATCAATAGGCTTTTATCTAAGTTCGGTTGTATTTATTTTTGCAGCATAACTAGGAAGTTGTTCTTGAGATTAGCCAGTTAATGCCCTTACCAGTGGTTGCTGCTAAATTGTAAACTGTTTTTTTTTATTAATATCGTTTTGTCTTTATCTCAAAAAATATATATATAGGAAGAATTGTTATGAATTTCTAAATAAGGAACTTATTACTAAAAAGTCCCAGTGATGATAGAGTAGTCTAAATGATAACTACTCATTCATTATTGAGATTTATTTGTAATTATTTTAATTTTTTTAAGACCTTATTGTAATTCTTTCAAAACTATATCTCACAGAAATATGTAATTGACATAACCTTTCATGCTATCATTTTAAGATTTCGAACCCAACTCCTTCTTCTACTTAGTTGTGATAATTGGCAACATTCTCAACTGCACAGGATATACATGCGAAAAATCAAGATTCGAAGGCATGCTACAGTGAAAAGTAAGTTGACCACGAAGTCAAAGGCGCGTAACCCCTCCACACTAAGTCACCACGCTTACCCCACACTATATTGTTCATTTATTATTATGTTTCCCCCAATCTGAATCAACCTTATTTCTTTTATTTTTATTTTTATTCTTCCTCTACTTTTCTCCTTTTCTTTTATTGTTGTTATTTTGTCTCACACCCCCTCGGAAGACACATTCACAAAAAAATGTTCTTATTTTTTTACATTTAAGTAAACAAAAATAAAACATACTTTGGGAGACTTTTCTTTGATGTGCATACTATTATGTTAGGGGGAAAAATGAAAGAAAGTCTCTAATGAATGAAAAGTATTAGAAAGTGAGTCACTTGAAGCTAGGACAACTGATAAAGGTTGAATGGATTGTGAGTAGTATCAATAATTCTAATTCTTTCAATTTATACGAAAAAAGTATTAAAAAAGTAAGAACATGTGCATCATCATCATAATAATTGATAAGAATGTAGATAAGTATAGCTTGCGATCCTGCATATAATAATTTCTTGAAAAGAGGCTGATGGCTGAAGCTCTAGGGGATGTTCTAAAACCAAACTATGGGATCATAAGTTTATTATTATTAATTGAATATTTCTTCACAACTTTTCACCTAGGTGCTCCATTAAGTATTGTAGATTTAATTGTTACTTCAGTTGAAAATGATGTTTCTTCTGTTTACAATATAAGTCACTTCTAATCAATTCATTAAAATAAAAAAAATGATAATCAATTTATTGAATTTTTCTTAAATTGAAATTTTTTTCAATTTTATTCATATTAAATAAAATTTTAAAGGAGAGAGAAAAATTTTAAAAAATCACATTTAATCATAAATTACAGGGATGAGATGAGCAAATAAGTATTAATTATTCTGAGAGTTACGTATATTGTGGACAAAAGAAAGCATATAAGCATGAAAACTTTATGGCTAAAGCATACGTTTGCTTCTTTATATTTATACAAGGTTTCAGTTTGATCCCTTAACTTTAAAAGATATATTTTTAGTCTTTTACTCCTAAAATCTGTGGCCAAATTCTGGGATAGAACTAAAATAAAAAAAATATAGGAAGGGAAAGAATTTACTGTTTACAAAAATGTTAATAATTATTGAAAATGTTTCTTTAATTTTTGTACGCAAAAGTGCACGTTTGATCATTTAATTTAAATATAAGATTTCAAGTTTGTTCCTTAATTTCATTTTTATAGGCAAACTTTAATTTATATTTTTTTAATAATAAATTAGTAAATAATATAATTTTGTCTTGCCTACATAACAAATAATATATGAAAAAAATTATAATTAATTAATAATTATTAATATGTGTATGTATATTTATAATGAGTAAACATATGTAAGACCAAATTATTAGTTATATAATTAAATAATAATTAATATGTGTATATATATTTATGAAATATAAGATTAAATATACGTGGGGAAAGTCCGAAAAAGCAATATAAGAGGAGGCTTTTTTGTTTGAATTGTGAAGGCTTTTCGTTGTAATGTCATCTAGAAGGAAGGTGGCAAATCTGGCAATGGAGAAGGGAATAAAGCAGGGGGCCATTATCCTCATGCTTGTTCATTTTAGCGGCAGAAGTTCTCTCTTTAATGGTCAGTGGTATGTGGATAGAGGGAGGTTGCCTATGCTCTGACGTTGTTTTTTTTTTTTTTTTTTGTGTGGATGATGCTATTTTCTTCATCAATGCTAAGAGGCAAAATTGTATCCTTCTAAAGAGAATCTTAGATAACTATTGTGCGGCTTCTGATCAAGTTGTCAATATAGATAAATGTTGTATCTTTTTCTCTAAAAACACAAGTGAAGATGTCAAGAAGGAAGTGTTTCATTGCTTAGGAATCAAAGCTAGCGAAAATTCGGGTAAGTACTTAGGTTAACCAATGCTTCTGGGAAGATATAAAATAGAAGCCCTTTCTTTTATAAGATATAAGATGAGTATGAAGTTGAAAGGGTGCAAACAAAAGCTACTTACTTTTGGAGGTAGAGAGATTCTAATCAAGGCAGTTGCTAATGTTATTCCTGTATTTTCTATGTCTTGGTTTAGATTTTCCAATAAAGTTTGTGTTGAATTAGATAGTATGACTTCTAATTTCTAGTGAGGTCAGAAGGAAAGAAAAGGTAGAATTCATTGGAAGTCTTGAAATAAGATTAGTATAGCTAAAGGAGAGGGTGCAATGGGTTTTTGTAACATAAAAGATTTTAATTTTGCTTTATTAGCTAAAACTACTTGGAGGTTAATTTAGAATCCAGAAACACACTAGGCAAGAATTTTGAAAGGTCTTTATTTTGCTAAGACATATTTTTTTAAAAGAAAAAAATGGCAGCAAAGCTTCTTGGGATGGACAAGTATTCTGGATAGAATGGATTATCTTTCTTAGAGGGTACGAAGTAGAAATGAAGTATGAATTTTTTAATGACAAATGGCTCCTTGTTAGTAAGGATTATAAACTAAAAGGACGAAACTTGAAAGAAGCTCTTAAATAAAGGAGGATTAGTAGTTTGGTTAAGGAGGGGAGTTGGTGTTTTAATGAAATGGAGGAGGTTTTGAATGATGCAGACAAAGCTTTGGTAATGTAGGTTAGAATCCCTTTTAATGAGTTGAAGGACAGAATGATTTGGCTCAAAAGTAGATATGGAGAGTATAGTGTGAGATTGGGCTATAAAGTTGCTCTAGAGGAAGTGATAGTGAAATTAAAGAAAAAACCAAAAAGCTCTTACAGTCCTTTGAAAAAGCTATGGAGTGGAATCTGGAACATTAAATTTCCACCTAAGATAGCTCATTTTATGTGGAGGGTTGTTAATGGAACTTTGGAAACAAAAGAGGCTTTGTATAAAAGAAAATATGCACCAAGCCTGTCATGTGATATCCGTCAAATGAATGCTGAAACAATTGAGCATATGCTGTTTTTTCTGTCCACGGGCTGCGTTGTGCTAGTTTGGATCTTCCTTATCTTAGAAATCTGAAGAAGTAGGTATTTCTAGACTTGATAAATGTCTAACAAAGTGGTTGATAAGTAAAAATAAGCATGATGATCAAGATGTGACTTTGCTTACAGGAATCTGTTAGGAAATGTGGAAGGCTAGATGCAAGCTAGTATTTGAAGGCATAGAAGAGAATGCTACAGAGTGTATGGTTAATGCAATTCACTTCATAAGAGAATTTGCCAAGGCAATGCTAAAGAGAAGAAGAAGAGAAGTTTCTGATAATAATTAGATAGAAAGTTGTTTTAGGAGCCACCTGATAAAGATGTGATTAACGTAAATATTGATGTTGTATTTTGTATTAACATAGGAAATGCTACAACGCGGGATGGTTTATAGGAATTATGAGGGGAAGCTCATTGGAGGTATAGCTTTTTTAATCAATGAATCTTCTTTTATGGTTGAAACTCCATGTTTGAATTCTGCTCTTGAGAATATTAAAGTTTTGAATTGGAATAGAGTGATAATAGAGGTTGATTGTCAAAAGATGTTTGGGAGATTGAAGAATGGTAATCTAAA
Source organism: Neltuma alba (assembly GCF_004799145.2). Taxonomy (NCBI): domain Eukaryota; kingdom Viridiplantae; phylum Streptophyta; class Magnoliopsida; order Fabales; family Fabaceae; genus Neltuma; species Neltuma alba. Next base: position 38,690 of record NW_021635805.1, on the reverse strand, counting down.
GGGTTGTGATGGGAGATGTGTCGATGTTTTACAAAAGCAAATTTGACTGTTGAGGTTGAGAAGGAATTAGTCATTGTCTTTGGTTAGTAGAGTGGGTAATAAAGCTCCAAATCTCTTGGTAGCTGAGGAAATAAGAGGAATGATACATATGAGATGGCTTTTAGAGCCACTATCCTCTCTATGTGCTGTGTTAGATTTTAATTTAAGTTCTTTTGTGGCTTCTTACTTGTTAGACTTAGCTTGATCCGCCCTTGGTGGATGAGGCCCAAGCCCATAAGGTTTGGGGTCCAAAATATAATAAGCTAAAGACTAAGGGTTATTACTTGGAAAATACTCATTATATTTTTTAGGGAATAGTTTTATCTAGTTTTTCAAAAGAAAAATTGAAGGATGCATGATAGGTACATGGCTGTGCATGATAGTTCCCTGACTAAGGAGTTTTTCTCTATGTAACTCTTCTCCCTTCCTACTTTCTCATTCTCTCTTCACAAGTGTACTTGTTGTCTAACCAAAATCTGACTCCATTTATCTGATCAAATTACTCCTAGATACCAAAAATATTCATCTGCATTCTAGGTATGCCTAAATCTTATAGTGGTATTAGAGCCTGCTTTTCTCGTGGCTTGTATTTTTTCCCCTCTATCTTGTTTATGCTTCTGTGTTTCTTTTTTTTTAAGGTTATCAATTGATTCCTATAATATCCTAAATTTTATGCCTAAAAGTGCTAGAATTAGCCTAAAATTTGTAAGCTACCAGAGACCCTTTGGCAGGAGCTCTAAAAGTTCCCTAGAAGGATGAGAGAAGTCCTAGGAACAAATCGCAAAGTACGAATTTTCTAGAACCATGAGACAAGCCGATTAGATAAAATCTCAAGAGCTCAGGTATAGAAATTAGAGATGATTAAAGGCTAAAGCTTGTGTTACGAACCTCATTGAGACGATTTCTGAAGCTAAACCCGAGCAAGGACCTAAATGAAAATTTGAAAAGTCCAGGCTGGAAATTGAGCAGAGATGAAAGTAGGCCTAAATATTTCAGAGAAATTTCAAAAAAAAATAGGAATGAGGTTCCAAGCTCTGTATGAGGCCAAAAATGATGACAATACCCCTGGAGTAAATTTGAGAAATTCCCAGGTTTTTGGCTAATTACGAGCAAAAATTAAATTATTTAAAATATGAGGAGGCCTCAAATAAGTGAAGAAAATTGAGGAAGAATACCTGAAGAATTCTTACAAATTTTAAAAATAATTTCGTCCCTAGGAAGCAAAGAGGTTGGCTTTAATAGAATTTAAAGCCTAGTTTTATATTATTTGGGGAAAGTCACAATAAACTGTTTAGAGGTTAACTTTTGATTTAAGAAAAGTTAGAGAAATTTTCTATGATAAAAAGGTAGTATTAGTACCCAAAGATATATTCTCAGAGTCTTGGACCGATAGAAAGAATGCGATCAAGTTTACTTCGAAATAAATATTAAATATTTTAATGAAAGGTAGAGGGAAAGGCATTTCTTCCTCCATGGCAAGCATATATATAATGCCAGATCATGTCCCAATGATACTCGGTAAATCAAGACCCTAAAAAAGTACTCATACTGTGCAAAATGGCCAAATAGGTGGAAGAATAATTAAGGGCTGCATTTTGCACAAATTTCCTATTAATTTCTTTCTTATTTTAATATCAAAATGGTGAAGGGACATAAATAGAATAACAAGGTACTGAAAACCGGACCAGTAACTGAACCGGTCAAGGCAGTGGGTCAAGGGTTAGTGGGTCAGCTCGGAGTTGACCCGGAGTCATATCGGTGAGGAATTAAAAAAATTAAAAAATAATTAAAATTCTTATCACACCATCCAAAAATTCAATATCAATTTAATACCTTAAATTACCAAAAAATAATCATATATTTACAATATATTTTGAAGTTTTAACTTTTTTTACATAACAAAATAACATCACATTGTCATACTGACATCCCATGTCACCAAAATACTAAATATTCATCCTAGAAAACTATCAAAATAGATATATATATTGGTACCTATAATGATTCAATCACTAAACCAACTAATAATTATCCACACCAAAGTTATCATTAACTTCATTTAAATCCATAGGCATTGAGACACTAGGAGGAGGAGGAGAAGCTACAGAAGGACCAGCACAAGCACTTGGAGTAATATCATCATCATTCAAAGGTGGAGGCTCAGGAATATGCATGTCTTCATCACCTCTACATGACAATAATTAAATTGTTAATGGTTATGTGGAAAAAATAGTTATACACTTTTGTATAAAAATGAAACTATAACAGAAGAGATTATTAATTTATTACAAACCTTCATCATGCCTCTCAATCTCAAAAGTTGATGTAGTTGCAATGTCTTCATTATTGACAACTCTTTCAAAATTTATTTCATCTAGATTATCAAATTCAGGAGTTGCATCTTCAACCACCCAAAAATCAACTTTATCAATTGATTCATAATCAATAGGATCATAATTTGTCTTCTTCTTGTTCAATATATTCCTTCAATGACAAAATGTAAGAAAATCAACATTAATAAATTCTATATTCAATAAAAGCAAATAAGCAATATTCAATAAAAACATTCATAAATCAAAATTTTTAATATTACCTATCTTTTAATCTCAGATTGTAGTTTGTAAAAACCAGATCATTTAACCTTTCATGTTCCAATCTATTTCTTCTTTTGTTATGAATCCGCTCAAATAAGATGCAGTTCCTCTCGCATCCAGAAGAAGAAGATGTTTGGCTAAGAATACGTATTGCAACTTGTTGCAATTCTGGAATTGAACTCCCATAAAATGACCACCACTGATATGCATAATAGAATAAAAGATATTTAGTTATATTCATATATTTGATATTAAATATGTATTAATATGTGCTATTAAACATGATATAAATATACTTACGAGGATCTAGTTTTTGAGCTGCTTTTTCACATTAAAATCTATCAAAAGAATCCTTACGATCACGGTAGATAAACACTTGCTGCATCATTGTACAAAAATCAAGATTTTCATTTGAGAAAGACTCAAAGACATCAATCAAATCTTTTTGCAATCTGTTCTTTTTGATGAAAGTTGGATTATACAAAAATGCAGGATTCAACATATAAGCTGTAGCATAAAGTTCTTACTTCAAATGCTTGTCCCATCAAGCTTGAATAATGTTAGTGTAAGGCTTGTATAGCTCCTTATTCCTTTGAAAGATGTCCTTGATTCCATTTTTAGCCCTTTGCATCCCTTCATAGACATAAGGCAACGAGGGTTTTTCATCCGAATCAACAATCCTCAGAAGTCTCATAAGTGGAGACACAATCTTCACCACTTGATAACATTCATTCCAGAACCGATTGTCTAATACAATTGCACTGAAAGTTCTTCCAGCTTCAGTTCTTGCCAATTTGTGATCCACAAAATGTTTATCAATAGCCAATGCTTGTAAATCATGCTTGTGCAAATATATGCTATGCAAGGTAATGAATGTAGTTGCAAACCTTGTTGCACCAGGGTGAACAATTTCCTTCCAACCCGGTCTTTTCCTTAGCCATGACAAGAAGATTGTATGATTATATGCAAATATAGTGATTTTAGATGCCTTTGTTGCAAGATTTGACACATGAGGCATAGAAGCAATATCTCTCAAGACAAGATTCAAGCAATGAGCTACACAAGGTGACCAATAAATAGTTTTATATTTCTCTTTAATCAGTTTACCACATGCCACATAGTTAGCAGCATTGTCAGTCACCACATGAACTAGATTTTCAGGACCAACCCGCTCAATAACTTCACAAAATAATGAGAGTAAAGTTTTAGCATCCTCAACTACATTTGAAGCATCAATTGATTTCACAAATACCATACCATGTATGGAATAGACTAAGAAATTAATCAAAGTTCTTTGTCTAACATCAATCCAACCATCAGCCATGAGTGTACAACCATTTTCTTTCCATTTTACACGATGAATCTCAATCAGTAACTGACATTCCTTCTTCCAATCTTTCAACAAGTTAACTCTAAAATCATAAGCATTAGGGGCTTTAAAACCAGGGCCAATTGCAGCAATAGCATCAACAACTTTTTGAAAAAGAGGACAATCCAATGCATTAAATGGAATACAATTAACAATAGCCCATTGAGCAATAACCATCTTGGCATTATATTGTGCTTCTTTAGTTGACTACACTCTTGAGGCTTGGTTGGGAACCAGGAGATGTCCTAGGAGCAAAATAATTGTCAACCCTCCCAACTTCAAGAGCTTTTCTCTTGTTGCCACTACTTTCAATGCCTATTCTAAGTGGAGGTGAATCAACCAGTTCCTCAATTTCCCTAGTTTCAGTGTCATCTTCTACATGTTTAACAGGTTTTTTCTTTGACCCTTCTACCAAAGATTCTTTCATTCTGGCACGTACATCATGAGAAACTTTTTTACAAGAAGAAACTTGACCAGAGACACCAGCTAAATGTTGTTTCATTCTATTTATCCCACCTCCTCTATAGCTTGATGCACAAAATAGACAGGTAAAGACATTTACTTTCCCCTCTTTCTTAAGGGAAACATATGCCCATGCAAGATCAGTTTTACCAGGTCCAAATGAGGGTGCAGTGCTGTTCGGATTATTGGTGGCACTGGAAGTGAGGTTCGGATTCTCATTTCTGGGATTATTGTTGACAGAACCAGAACCAAAACTAGACGTGGAATTCAAATTCTCATTTCTTTCGGTATTTGTATCATCCATGATCAATAATCAGCCCAAATAATCTAACAAAAGCTACAAATTAGGGATGAAATAATAAAACAGAGTCAGAGTAAAGCCACAGCAATTAATAATCCAAATCAGAGCAACAAGTATACCGCAGTAAATGAAAAATTCTAAACTATAAACTATAAAGTTAGATAAACCATTGAAGAATTTTTGCCAATAAACCGAATAGACAATACAGCTGTGTGAGGTAAGGTGAATCTGATGAGATGAAACTATCAAAGCTATAATAAACCGAATAGACAATACAGCCGTGTGAGGTAATACTCAGAATTTTTGCTTCTGAGTATTACTATTACATTGCTTGATTCTCCCATTACCTCTACTTCTCAGATCTCATCAGGCCCAAGCAGAAAGAAAAGGAAAGCAATGGTGCTCACGATTGAAACAAACAGAACGGTAATCACAAATTCACAATCGATGAATCAAAACTTTAAATTCTAACAGAACCAATTGAAACCACATTCACAATCTTAAAAAAAAATTGCAAACCAGAACAGCGGCGTCGGAGTTCTGAAGTTTGAACGATGGTTGAACTCTGAACGCGGAACCCACGCTGCCTCCGTCAACGCGAACCAGTCATGAATGAGCCACAGCTCTGAACTCTGAAAATGCAAGAAGAAATGGCGACAGAGTAAACAAGAGGGAGCTCTGAACGGTGGCGGAACTCTGAACAGCGGTTGAACTCCATCAACGAGAACGCGGAACGCACTCTGTTTCCGTCAACACCGACCAGTCATGAATGAGCCATGGCGAAACTACCACCAACTCTGAAAATGCAAGAAGAAATGGCTTGCCGGTAGGGTAAACAAGAGGGAAGCTAGGGCAAAAAATGGGTTTATCGGGGAGAGAAGGAGGGAAAGAGAACTGAGAGGGAAACCATAAGGAAAACAGAGGGAAGAGGAGTAGGCTCTGAAGGCTGATGCTTGAACCTGAAGCGACAGGGTAGGGGGTCGTGCGCCACGCCGCCATCAGTCAGCCAAAGTGGATTTTTACAAAGAAATGATGTCGTTTTGTCGCAGATATTGTTTTTTTAAAAACAACCGGTATGACCCACTGAACCGTCGGGTCAACCGGTTCGTTTCCGGTTCACCCCAGTTTGGTCCGGTCCACACCGGTTCAAATTGAACCCGGTTCATACGTTCAACCGAACCGGTTTTCCGACCGGTTCACCGGTTTCCGGTCCAAACCGGCCGGTCCGGTCCGGTTTTCCATTCCATGTAGAATAATACATTTTGTTAAGGGTCAAGTTTGGAAGAATGGAATTAAGTAATAAAATATCATGTTTTCTTCATATGTGTGATAAACGGCATGTGATGTGTCCTATGAGGTAGTATTTCTATTGAATGTAGGGCACATCTAAGAGATCTAGGTAGTAAGAATAAAAAAGACAAGGGACACATGGCAAAGAGATTAAATGAATGGCCAAGAACACACCACACAAACACAAGATCAAGGGTTAGGATTTAAGCAACTTTTAATAAATACCCTTCCCTCCTACATTGCCAGAAAAAAGGCTTTTAATGGCGGTTAATAGTGGTTTTTCACTGCAGTTTTGAAGGTGAAGTTGATACAGTCGACATTAAAAGGTAAACAAAACACGGCGGTTACGTAAAAAACCACCGTGGAAAGTTAAAATTCCACGGCAGTTATGTAAGAAACCACAGTGGAAAGTTAGATTTCCACGGCGGTTACATAAAACCGTCATGGAAAGTAAAATCTCAATAGTGGTTTTAATTAAACCGTCGTTGAAAGATAACTTTCCATGATGGTTTTTTATGTAACCGCCATGGAAATCTAACTTTCCACCATGGTTTCTTACATAACCGCCGTTAAAATTTATTTATTTTTTTTAAAATTTTGCGTGATTTTCTTTTTACCACCCTGTAGTTTACAGTTCCAAATAAATACAGGCAGTGCAGAATATGTAAAACAAGACCATATGAACAAGTAATCAATTAGTTAGTTAATATATACAGCAAGCATTGAAGTTTCTTTTATACAAAGCAAGAATAGAGAACCAAGAGAACTACGGGGAACCTAAGACCAAAGAACACATATAGGAACCAAGAGAACCAGCATCTTAAAAAGAAAAGTAACTACTTCTGTCTTTACAATAGAAATAATGAACATGTATAGGAGGAAACCAAGAGAAAATATCTAACAATGAATTTTTTGGGGAATGACCTAACTATTTGAAAGTTTCAATATTTTATATCAATATTGTTAACAAAGTGTCCCTCATCAAGTTGATGTCATCCATAAGATATGGCGTAGTCTTTTGAAATACCTGTTAATAAAAAATAACATAGTAAACTTGATCAAAAATGTGAAATGAATTGAAGAATGTCATGCAACGTAACTTATCTTTACCTCGTTTAATTTCTCAGTCACTCCTGTCTCAATGATGTCATTCATACAGTAGATGACATAATATCCACATTCAACATGTCCTTGTTGACAACGGTACTAACAAAATAAAATATAAAATTGAATATTAGACATTATTGATTATAAACATTAACTTTAATTCATCTAAAAAGGTTTAAAAGTATATATTTAATTCAAACAACATACCTTTGGGATAATCCATGTTGGTAGTTGTCTATTTTGTTTAATCGCAATAACATTGAAACCATGAAAAGCCCTATCAATAGTATAAAAGAAAATGATATTAGAGTGTTTTTTTATAAATTTCACACGTAATAAATATATAAACATAAACTAACGTGTCGATGACATCTATGGTTTCTTTAGATGGACTTCCACAGAGTGAATCAAACCAGTAAACTTTGTTATCAAAAGGGGCACAAACAATTAGAGTCCAATGATAACTGCAAAAGACAAACCATGTTAATTATAATCCTACACATATAACTTATGTATCTCAAATAAAATAATACACTTACCCTTCCACGTAAGGTACAAAATATGTTGGCTTTTTGGTCTGAGTCATTGTGGTCATCATGTAGATTGACCTCGCTTCCACAGTATAAAGCTCTTTCTGCACCCTTTGAGGACACATAAATCAATATGTTCCTTTAAGTCCTTCATTCTGATAGATTTGAGTAAAATGCCTGTTGTTCAAATAAGAAACATTAGGACATGCATAAAGTATAACATGAAATAAGAAAACGTATTGTAACTTTCAAAATAACGAGCTGCATGAAGACTATATCAAGCTCCTCAAAGTTGAGGAACTGAACAAAATCCTTCTTGTCAACGGTGTAGTCGTATGTTATATCTGAACCCACAATCCCCAACAGCATCTTGAAAGTAACAGGCTTATCCATGTTTGACAAAATTTCCCCTTAACAACTATGTACAAATTAAACACCAAATTAGAAGAAAAAAAACTCAATTTTTAATCAAAATTAAAATTTTCTCAACCCTTATTTATCTTATTAAATATATTATAATAAAAAAGTAAAATATATAATTATTTTTAAAAATTATATTAAGTAATTTCTTAAAAATTAGTATATGTATAGTGAATGAACGAAATCTTAATGAAATAAAAAAAATCAAACAAATATAAGTTTTGTGAAATAGTTAAACAAAAATTATTTCAATCAACAAAAAAAAACTATTTCTTCATAATATATTTCAACATAATAAATTTGAAGAAATATAACAAATAAAACAAAAATAAAAATTCAATTTCAAACCAATTCGTGAATAAAGATTCTTAAAGCTAAAACTTCTAAATCCAAAACGGAAACACAAATGATATTCATTTGTAATGAAATTTTAAACAACACTTTACCATCAATCAAAGTTCATAACAAAAAAAATCACAAAATACTAAACAGATTATTTATTACAAAAAAACTACCAAAAATTCGAAATAAATATCAAAAAATTATTAAAAAAAATAAAAAACTTTAAAACTAATCAACTTCAAACATTTAAACATGTTTTTAATACAGTATATAGGAAGGAATTGAGGTTTTCTCACACCAAATGTCCACCAATCAACGGTTCAAGGACATAAAAAACACAAAATCAACAATACAAGCCAACCACAATGTAAAACTAACAAACCCATTTGAAATACAACAGATTTTTATGGTCAAAACATTCAAGAAACTAAGAAAAATTGAAAAAAAAATGAAAGAAGAGGATATTCACAAAGTAGAGATGATTCAAATGTGAAAAGAGGAGCGTTCAAACGGCGGCAAGACACCACAAGCTAAATGGAGGAGTTTAAACGATGGGAGAGTAAGGCGAATGGCCAGTAATGGAAGTTTTTTGGTGGTGGGACAAAAGGGGACCACAACACAACTAAAACGAAAGTGAAAATGAGAGAAACCGAACATGCTGTGTAGGGTTATTTTAAAACTTTCCGCGGCGGTTATTAGGAAAATCGCCGTGGAAAGTATTTTTAATGGTGGTTATTTAAATATCAATGGTGTGCAAGTATAATACTCTGTTTTTTTTATGTTTTTCATGGCCATACATGTTAATATGAAACATTGAGGATGAGAATATGTTATAAGTAAGCATATGCTAGATCAAGTAAGCATATCATAAAGTTATATCCATTTTTCACGCATTAATAGCAATATTTGTTACTAAGATTCTCCCAAATCTCATCCTCTCTTAACTAATTATAATAGCTAATAATGTGCAAGAGAGGAACACAAAAGTTGGCATCAAAAAAGAAGAGAAGATTTGAAAGAAAAGGGTTATCGTTCAAATGTGTTGATTTCCTCTCTTGGTTAATGTACGAATATATGAGCACACCATTGATATTATGTATTGATGAATGATGTAATTGGCACATGTGATTTATTATAATTCTATATGGAACTAATACATGGATTGTTGGAGAGGTTACATGCATGTAAAGAATTAATTATGATTATTAATATAAGAAGGGGGATAAATTATCCCTAAATGAGCCACAAAATTGTGACAGAGTAGAAGTGAGCCAAATGATAGAATCTACCCATAAAATATAAGTTTTGAGCTTTAAAACAAGTAGCAGATCAGATCACTTAAAATAGATGTGTGTGCTAAGAGTTTTTACTACTCAAAGTTAGGACAAAGAAATTAGAAAGTATAGTTTTTACCAAATAAATAGTAAACTTTAACAAATTAACTATAAGACTTGGTAATGGTTAAGACTATATTTATATTTTTTCTTATAGAGAATTAAAAGATCTTCAAATATAATTTTGAACTAACTCAATGTGATTTTTCTAGAATTAGTTATGAATTTTCAAAATTGGATGGCAAATCTGGAATTCACCAATGAATAGTAACCTGAAAATAAAATTTTAAGCTTTTAATATATAGGCTTCTTTTATGATCTGTTTGAACCGTAATGCTTCTCAATGTGCACTAAAAGGAGTTTAAGGAAGGATATTTCAATTCCCATATATGCGATTTGCTCTCAATATTATCTAAATCCTCTCTTTTATTTCTAGCATAATTATTATCTGTAAATTATACTTGTAAGTGTAAATGCATCTGTGTTGTTTTTGCCGCCTCCGTGGAACTTGAAACATGACTTTTTTTTATAGTTTGTTTATTTCCTATTATTATATGCCAGTAATAAGTAAAAGAAATGTAAGAAAGCAATTGAAAATATCAACAAAAAAAAAAAGCTAAAAAAATAGACTTTTAGGCATGAAACTCATAATATGTGAGAACCTCTTTTAGGGGGTTTAGTTTTCATTCTGAGTGTTTTGAGAATTACATTTTTAGGTTTCAAAAATTATTCTATTGTGTAGAGCTCAAAAAAAACACAAACAAAAAATAATGTCAAGAACTCAAAAATTAGACTTCGAACGGTGAAGATATTAGGGAGAGAAGTTTTGAGTCCAACATACCCGACCCATCTTGACTACCTAGTCGGATTAACCCGGATGAAGGTTGAAGATTGAAGATGATGAATAGTAGCCTAAGAAATGCCATTTTGGTGTATAGTGTTATATATATATATATATATATATATATATATATATATGAGAAGGTAGGTCTAGTTAAAACAAATTCATTGGCCCAATTTTATTTGTGAGGCCTAAAATTGTTTTATAAACAAATAGCCCAAAACTACTGGCAAAAAAAATGAAATTCAAAAAAAAAAGGGGAAGGGAGGGCTAGAACTGCCATATGGCAGATCAAATAACCATGTGGCCACCTTCTCCTGAACGGTGGCTACGTGTGGAGGCCAGTGGTACAGCGTATGTCACTGGCAACAACATCCACAATGGCACGTGACATACAAAAGCCATTGATGAGAGTGGACTTCAACAAAATTTTCTATTTTTCTAGGGTTTGTTCTTCCCAAGACGCGTGTAGACACATGAGAGTTCTATTTGAGGTGCGGTTTGTTTCTAAAAACCCCTAAATTTATGATCTTGATCATAGTATATGATTTGCCTATTTTGAAAGGCAATCTAGGATTTATTTTTGACCTTTTCTTGGTCCTTATAATGATTTTTATGTTTTAAAAATTTTTAAAAATTAAATATTGATTCAAAAAAAATTTTAAGTAAAAATGAAGCAAGAGGTTTCATTCAACATTGAAAGTCATTCTTATGGTTCATTGAGTGCAAAATACATAGATGGTGTGCTTCTATACTATAAACTATCAAGTGATGACTCTGAGGAGGAGCCAGAGATGGATCCAGAGGAGGACCTTGAGATGGATCCCAGAGAGGACGCGGAGATAGACCTAGAGGAGGAGAACCCTGAGATGGATCTTGAAGTGAACTCGGAGAAAGAGGATCTAAAGATGGACATTGAGGAGGACATAGAGATGGACCCTAAGGAGGATCTGGATGAAGATCCTAAGGAAGAGGATATTCATGAGCATGGTCTCATGAAAGAACTCCAAGAAGTTTATTCTGATTCTAGACTAGAATCAGTAACTTCCTATCTTTATGAACCTCTTGAAGAAGATAAAGAAGTAAATCAAATTGTCACTCTTGCATTGGGAAGAAGATAGCAGAGTACGATGTGAGAAGAATTAAAATCATCAGGGACATAAATGGAGTTCTTAAAAGATAGGTTATAAGTATGTATAACAATAAAAGCATTAGCTTCTATGCCAATATCATGATGATGTTTTGTGAAGAAGTTAAAGCTATACTTGAGTTTGCATTGTAAATAGAGCAATTGAGAATCACATCAAATCACCCAAGCTTAGAAAGGCTCTCATCAATTTTTGCATAGACATTTGAAATTTTTTATATGATGTTTCTTATTTTTTGGTTTTTGTATGAAGAAACATAGTTTTTTGTAATGCTTTTAATGTTATAACTTGACTTACACGCAAATTTGTTTGATGTTTTTGTCATTTGTTAACATATCTTTCTTAAGTGGGAGCTTTCAGGATATAAGTCTTCTAAAAGTTATATAATGTTTTTTAATGTAAAGTACTTGTATTTTAAATTCTTAATGGAATCGAACGATGATGCTAGATTCTGTGTGATGGGAGGTATAAGCATACACTCCTAATTGTGAACCTATCATTATCATTATTTTCTAGTTAGGAATAATATAAGTACAAGACATTGTATATTGTGCTAATACTATATATAATCTGTAATAACCTAAAAACTTTTATAGCCAATTAAATAATAGTTATATATAAATTGTTATAATTTAAGTACAAAAAAGGATGTGGGAGATGGTTGGGCAGTGAAGGGTGCTAAAAGGTGAGAGGTCCTAAGTTCGAATACCAAGAATTTTGTTTTTTTTTCAGTTTTATAAAAGTTCTTAAATACTAAAAAAAAGAGAGATATTAATAAATCAAAATATGACATCAAATACCTTACAATGCCATTTCTTCTTCAGCAAAAAAACAAAAAAGAAAGAGGAAGGGGACAAGGGTAGAGGAAGCTTCTCAATCTTGGAACTAAAACCTATTATCCTCCACTTTTGTCTGGTTTCATTGTCACCAACATTCACCACTACTACCATCTTCTTCGTTCATGGTCTGTTTTATTGTTCTTCTTCTCTCAGCTAATACTGTCATCTTCTTTTCCTTCTTTATTTTTCAGTTTGTGCCTTTCTTCTTCCTCCTCCTTAATTGGTGCCATAGCCGAATTAGAGGAGAGGGGGAAAAAAGGGTTTCTGATTTTTGGGTACTTTAGATCTCTCTTTGCTGCCATTTCCCCCCTTCTTTCTTCCATTTTCTTCTTCCTGTTGGCCTTGTGAATGTGGGGGGGGGGGGAAGATTATGATTGCTAAGGTGTATGGTTACAGGGCATTTTGAGCTCTACTTCTCCTCCTCCTTTCTCAACTACAGATTTTTTTTTTAAGAAAGAAGGAAATTTGGGGGTTGTCTTAAACAAAGCATATTGAAGAGGAAGGATTTTATATATTGTTAACGAGGTGATTTATGGTGCTTGCTTGCAAATATTATTTGAGGCTTGAAATCGTTGGGTGCTGTTTATTTTGGTCTATGAGATGAATTTAGTTAAGAAGGAAACTTGAGAAAATTTTTGTGCGGATTCTTGTTTCACAAAACAATGTTGAGTGCCTGTGGGGTGTTTGATAAAATGTCTACATGAGCAAAAGAATTTCTTGATAGGTGTTCATATAACATTTTGATGGAAAAGAGCAAGATAGATATTATTTTGGATTAATTATGATTAAACTTTGGTTTTCAGGAGATACATGAAGGAAATAAGAGTTGATTGCTCTTGTGGGTAGAAAATTTGAAGGTTGGAGTTTTACATTGTTGTTATTGGGAAACAAGTGAATTATAATTTATATGTTATGCTTGCCGACTATTATGCTAATCTTTGGATATTTTTGAGCTGTAAGAGATTGTTGATAAATGATTTAGATGTATATAAGTTTAAGCTAGTCTTAAAAGGCTGGTTTTTTTTATATAATGCAAGGAATGTAATGGTTGGTGTAATGATAAAATGAAGGGCCAATGTGATATAGTATATAAATGTTTAAATGAAATATTTTGGAATTTTTATAAGTTATAAATGGGGTATTAATAATGTTTTGTTTCAGGACACTAGAGAATTGAGGAGTGAGCATAACTCAAGCATGTGCAAATTGGAATGAGTTATATTTTGGGAGCACAACAGGTGAGTGAATAACCCATTGTTATAATTTTTTTTTAAAAAATAAAAAAGTAGGCTTTTACTATTTGTTATTAATTTAAATAATCTATTGGCTTCTTTAAACGGTCTATTAAGGTGATTTAATTTAAATTTTATCATTTGTCAATTTTACTTATTTAATGTTTTAATGTTTTATTGTTTGAAGGAATATTTTCTCTTCTTGAATGCTAATTCAAAGTTCTACTTTCAATTTTGTTGATCTGCATTTTTGTTTTTAATAAATATTTGTACTTGGAATTTGAAAAGGAGTTTTGAAAATATTATTTAAAAATCTTCATGCTAGGATCATCTACTATAAAATATTCCTTAAAGGATTCATTAGTGGAAATAAAATATATATATATAAATATATATTCCTCTAGTTGTTAGTAATAAAATTGATTCCATGCATGCTTGTGCATTTTTTTAAAGGGACTGGATACAAGACACTGGTCACTAACAGTAGCACTGTTAGTCCTTGTCGCGCCATGGTAAGTTTGAGCTTGCTTGATATTTGTGGACATCGTTCTGGTGCTTGTTTTGTAGCTTTGGCCGTGCTTGATTGGTTATTTACCCTTATGGACTATGTGTCCACGCTTGTATTCGTGGCTTCAAGCTGCGCTTGCTATTCTGTTCTGTTGAAGCCCTATAAAAAGATTAGTGTTTAAGAAATGCTATTTTATAATATTTTTGTGTAACAAGCTATCCTAGTACATATTTGGATTTAATTGTTTAATGAGGTTGAGTATACATTTATCTTTTAATTTAAGATTGTATACTGTAGAAAATTTTAATTCTTTGCCATATAGTCATTTAAAGAAAAATTTAATTTTATTGAATTCACTTGTTATTACTTTAGTAAATATTATCAATGAGATGTTATTCACTGGTAGATTCTTTTGTTGACTTCAGGTAGTACCACTGACCTGTACCCCCAACTGAGCAATGAAGAGCCTCATTGAAGATCTAGAACTTGTGAATTTATTCTGAGTAACTGTTAGCTAATGTTAACATCAAGGTACATTTATGTCTTTACTTTTAGAATTAGATGCTCCACGTAATCTATGGTTAGGTCCTTCTCTTTTAGGTTATTTTGGGAATGTAGTTATATATATATATATTAGTGACAATGAGTAGAGCTCCAAATATTGCTTGGAACTTGCAGGCTGTTGTAGAATTTTCGAGAAGTCTAATTCACAGTGGAGATTCTGCCGAAAATTTCTACAAATAGCATTATATTTTGAATTACAACATGAGTAAGTATATGAATGTTTTGTTTAATAAGATGCCCCCATTTATGATTACCTTAAAAATATTGGTTAAACAATTGTCTATATATTTAGGCTTAGTAATGTGAGGTCTCTCATATTCTGTGTTAGTCACCTTCAAAGTTGGGGTGTGACATAATCATTTAAATATCCTTCAATTTTTTTGGTTCTTGTATAGGGAATAAGCTTTTAATGTGGAATAGCTTTGTTATAGCTTTGAAAATGGCAAAAAACATCATAGCTAAATTGAATAAAGTGAAAAACTTAATGGGAACAACTAGGATATTTGATATTGAAAGGTGTCATGCATCTTAGAGAAACAAGAGGCTTTAGAGTCCATGACTATCCTGATAAAAGAACCTGAAGTTGGAAATAGGGCTTAGCATCGAAGAGATCAAGAGCTCTTCCAAGCCTGAAAGAAAAAAAATACCATTGCTAGAATCACTTTATTAAGCACCATGGCTGATAATCTCATGTGTGAGCTCAAAAGGTATGATATTGCTCAAGCCAGATGGACGGACTTAAAGGACAAGCTCAGTGGGATGTCATGACTAAGCTTAGAAGGTTGATGATTAAGTTCAATACCTAGAAGCTTAAGGCAAACACTCCTATGAAGTAGTATATGATGAAAATGTCCAACATGATAAGGGAATTCAAAGATACTGGGTAGACCTCATTGATAAACAGCAAGTTTAAGTCATAATAAGGTCGTTTTCTTCTAGCTAGGAATACATGAAGGTTAACCTCACCCATAATAGGTGTATTGTCACTTGTAATGATATGGCCAAACATTTTGAGTTAGAAGATGAGTGGTTTGGAGGTATAGAAGTCCTCTAGCTAGACCCATTACACTGAGGGTACAAGGTGTAGGTCCTTTTATGTCGAAGCTTGGTTTCAAGAAAGGCAAGAAATTTCACAAGGAAAAGAAAGGAGACTCCAAGTTCAAAAAAAAAAAAAAGAGAAGCAGTTCAAGAAGAAAAGCAAGAAGGGAGGTAAGAAGAATAAATTTGACCTGAAGAAGGTCAAATGTTAGGCCTACCAGAAGATGGGCCATTTCACACGGGATTGCACCAAGATTTAGTTAAAATCTCCACATCCCCAACTTAATTTGAAAAAGTGAAATTTCTTAAATATTGTTGTTTCATATTATTATGAAAATAGTTATTCTTATTATTATAATCGAAATACATAGTATAATATCTTAAGTATAATAGAAAATAATGCCATAATATAATATGTCTTTTTCTTTTGTCAGCAATAACAATGTTATATATCATCACGTCTTATATTTAGTATATTATTGTAGCTACAATAAAATAATATTATATAAAATATGATGTGATATAGCTTTGTGCTTATAATAAATATGACGCAATGTATATTTAGACTATTTGCTCTAATCTTCCTACCATTCATTTCAAGTGTTTGTCGCGTGTTGCATGTTCCCATATATTGGATATGTAACAACCCCCGTAATTCATGGTAAATAAACATTTTCAAAACGATGATTACTTTAAAAGGCTAATCATGATAAGAAGGACAAACCTAATCAAATAGAATCTAACATAGTCAATAACAATTCAAATCTTTAACAGAACAGTAGCTACTATTCTAGAATAGTAAAGATAGTTAATCAAATAAGAAAGGATCAACATTTGATTTTTCATGTATATATCAAATCCATCAGCAATACTCTGAAATCTCAAATACAATTAAGACCACTTGTAAATGGGCTAGGGCATTTGAAGTCCACCAAAATAACTACCACTACTGCCCATTATCAATTGCAATCAAAATAACAATCATATATGTCCAAAAAGGGCTCCACCCAATAGTACAAGTCTAGAATGCAGCAAAAAGGCTATGATTATGTTAAGTATAACAAAAAGGCCCTAAAGTTTGGCAATATACATCAATCAAATCATGTATACCAAAACAGAGGCTATACAGAGTGGAAAGGAAAACTCAAGCCTCGGACACCTTCCCCTTGGGACCAACACCTGAACCCTCACCTGAAAAATGTTAAATAACCACGAGGTGAGTCAAATTGACCCAGTAACCACAATTCCAATTCATCAAGTATACAGGGAGTGATTACAAGATAGTTAAGCAGGCAAAGTACAATTTCAAATAACATATAAGTGAAACATCTTTACAGAAAACAACATATAATAATTCAAAAAGTAACTTGCATGCACAGAACTTCCTCAACTATCCTTATAACCTCCTTGTAACCTCTGACAGAACCCATAGGCTATTCACATGTAATAGGATTCGTCTCTTTCACAAGACTATACCAAGCTCTCCAATAATGAGGTGTAACTCGGCCAAAAGTTACAGAGCTCATATTGGACCATGGGTTCCTTTTCCTTGGAATATGGAAAGGTGTCATGTCCCTTGGGCTGACCCTTGACCCGGCCAAAGGAAGGGTGATACCGAGGGCCCTAAGAATGTTAATGTCAACCACTAGGCGCCAAGTGGCGGCTATACCACGTGGTATAAATAATCAAACCTCCCACAATTACATTTCAGCACAACCAATACAGCACAATCCAACCATCCAATTCCACACAATTCAATATCCATAAAGTATTCTCAAATTCAATAATCAAATTCGCTCAATATCAACAAGATATTCATAAGATGAAATAATTCATACCCACTTAACTAATAAATTTATCAAAACATAAATCTTGATATAGATATATAAATTACTTTTCATACAAAAACCACCATAACACATATTGATAATATTTATAATATCAACACATACTTATAATCACATCAACAAGCATACAAGGTAAATTAGAAAGTGGTTACCTCAAGTTCTTGACACAAGAACTAAAAGTAGGAGGATTCAAGACCCAAGAGCCCAAACCAAGCTCACTCTACAATAATAAATTGATAAACATATATTAATATAAAAAGACTAATTAATATAGTATTAAAATGGTTTATTAACTAAATCCCCATAATTGGCTTACTTTTAAAAAAATTATCTTTAGGAAAAATAATAGTTCATCTATTCTTCCAAGTGATAATTTCTAGTACTTCCCAACTCTATTTCTCTCATTCACATTATTTAATAAGAATAATCACTTCAAATCATCTAAAAATCTCCAAAAAGTGCTTACTTTAACTCTTAGAAAAATAACCATATATCAACTATGCCTTCAATCATTATTAAAATCCTATTCCCTTCTTCCATTAATCATTTCCCATTCATTAGAATCAATAACTTATAATATTTTTCTCAATTTACTCCAAACACCCAACTTCTACTAGTTAAAGTCTCTCCAAGAATCATCATTACTATTACAACAACAATCCTCAAAGTTCAAGCATTAAATCCTCAATATAACCTCAAATGAACTCAACTAAGAGATAAATTTCGAAATTAATATCATCATTAACACTAATCACTATTTTCCAACTAAACCCTAACTTATATTGCTTAAAATCAACCATCTAACTAAAAGTCTAAGTCATAAGACTCTTATTCTAACCACATAAGCTCCATTAATATCCTAATAATAAGTTAGCAACCTCAAAAATTAAAAATCTAACAAGCCCTAAAATAATATTCATTCTTCTGCCATAAGCTAAGGAAAATAAAAGAATAAGGTAAATAAAAAAAGACAGGATGAGAATAACTTACCAGAATATCCCAAAAGAATCCCCAAGCAAACTCCTTTCTATTCCTCACACTCACTCACTCTCGCTCACTATTGTGCAGCGGCGGAGAAAGAACACGAACAGGGGAGGAGGAAAAAGGGAGGTGGAAAAGAAAGTGGGTGTGTGGATTCTCCAAATGAAAGGCGGGGAAAAACAATTCAAATAGTGGGCCACGTGACCCACTATTTCACTCCAAATTCTCATCCTTTTTTTTTTTTTTTGAGATTAAGGGAAAGGGCACGGGATCAACCCTCCCTTTCCCCCAACCGAACAGTGGGTGGCCACGTGCCACCCACTGTTATAATATATTATATTATATATAATAATAATAAAATATAATATAATATGTATATATATTTTTTATTTTTATTTTTCTTATATATATCATTTATATATTACTGAAATTATAATTTTCAAGTTATTCAATAAGATTTAATTCTAATAATATTAACTAATCTCATAACCATATAACTTAAATCCTATCATAAGATAAAGGAAAAAAAATGGAATGTTACAGGGTAAGCTGTCAAATTCTCCCATAGCCACCAATTGTGATATATAATCTCATTTGTTTTACCTTCAGTGAAGCTACATGCATGTGCCCTAAAAGTCTAGCCCTTCATCATACTCATTGATAAAAACCAGCATTCGCAATAGAATATGGAAGAAAATGATAATCAGTCAAGTATCCATAGAATGCAACCAGATGGTAAATATGACAGCGTTCTTGGGGCAAAAGGCAATTGTTCAGAAGAAAATTATTGAGGCTAATTAATTGACGTTTTTTTTAATGTCATTATCTTACTATTTCGATAACTAATATTATAACCTAATATTTCATATTACAAACTAATGATTAGCAAGAGCATTTCGAATTGAGGTACGTCGACAAACTCAAGTTACTAGACCACGTCAAATTACTGGTGCATTGTTCTCGCTTGAGTGTCCAGTCACCAATGCTATCTTTAGATCCCTATAATGCATATATTAGACCAGTTTTTTATGACTTTCACTTTGAAAATTAAATTGAACTTTATACTGATGATGATGACAGGCAATTTAGCAGGTTTTGATCGACCACAATGTGTTAATAGACCTTCAGTTCGTGGAAATATTTGAGGTCTTCGGCCCAGTTCATCATCCAGTAACGTGTCTGGTGTGTATCTATAAATAGGTATGCGTGTGTATGTGCCTCTTTAAAATTCTTACATATAATTTAAGACAGTTTAAAATATGTAAATATATATATAAGTTACTTCGCTAAGTTCATAATTCTTTTATTGCTAACGGTATTTTAATGTCTTTAAATTAATAATTTATCTCATGGGTAAAACAATACAGTATCAAATCTTACTTCGATTTTATGAAAAAACATATAATATCAACTAATCATCAATATCGTATAAGTAATACGATAAAATAATATAATCTTTATAGTCTTTAAATTGAATGCCATTTTTTTAAGGAAAAATAATTCTTATCTTTTGTTAAATATTGAAAGATTATTAAAATATCTATAGTGTATTAGAGAATAATGGTGAGCACAAATTTAATAATAATTTATAAACTACACAATCAATTTTAATTGGAAGAAATTTTGAGATGGTGGCATGATTATGCACATTCGTTCTCAACATGAGCAGTCGCGTATGTGCGGGCGCGCGCACGAGTGCAAGGGCACATATACAGACACACATATATGGACAAATTTAAATAATTTTGGTATATAGTTAAATAGTACATTTTTTAAATATCATTTTGTATGTTATGTTAAATAAATTTCTACAGATAAATATTTCTTTCTAATAAAAATACAAAACGTTTAAAAAACTGACACAGGTTTTCATGTTCCTAGGTTATTCACATACGATACGATATAATTAGATGATCATATAATATAATAACCATTCAAGCATTCTAATTTTTTGATAAAATTATATGATAAAATTATCACTTAAACATATGATTTTTCAATTTAATCAACTTCAGTCCAAACTTATGGTAGTAATATTTAAACTGAAAATAACAAACACATAAAATAAAATTGCATTTCTCTCATTTTTTAATCCTTATTATAACTTTTTCTAGCCAGAAAATCATTATTATATCATATAACTGATATGATATAATAATGTAGTTTATTGATTTATAATATCAGGTTTTTAAATTATTATATCATATAAGATCGCGTGATTTGCCCTTTATTTCTATTAGTGCCATTTCCATTATAGTCTGACTTGGGCGAAGCCTTAATGCGTGTTTTATTCCATCTTTACCTCAATATCATGGTATTGGGACCCGGCATATAAGTGTTGATATCGCAATGCGAGGAGATGGTATAATGAAAGACTGGCGAAGCATTATAATGATAGAAATCCCAGTTTTAGCATGTTTTGTCTACAAGGAAAAGTAAAAGTTAAACTTGCACCTCCAAAGGAACAGCCTGCAGAACTAAGAACACTACTATTACTTCAAAGAGCAAGTATTTCCAAAGCAATATTAGGATGTTTAACTCCATGTTCACCTTTACTCCTACGGGCGCAAGGGTTGATTGTGAGATCAACGATGGTCATGAGCCATATGTGTTTAGAATAGGTAGCCAAAACACGCATATTATTGGTAGTATTCTTCTTCTTGATGGGATGCCTCCTAGACTATCTGTTGTCAGGTAATGTCAAGTAAATTCTATATCTTTGGCTTGTTTATTGAGTCCATGAATATATTCAGCTTTATTATAAACTGACTATGTGCAATATGCATTGCTTTTTAATTTGTTTCAGTACATAGGATGGCACTATGCCACGAGTGGATATTGATATTGTGCACACTGTTCAAAATATGCTGGACAGACACAACCGTTTGGTTCGAACTTTCCGCATAGCTCGTGATTTCATCAACAAAAATGAAAGACGAGATAAGAATTAAGCTCATACATAAATAAGGAACTGGCACATGTTAGTATAATATGCCTTGGCACAAAATGAAGTAGCTGCACTTATTGTTGGAGATATTGGAGATTCAAATTGTGGCAGGGACATAGAAGTTCCGTATAAGTGAGGGCAACTACACAAGATCAAGGAAACTCATCCTGATTTCCTTCCACTACAATATCCATTATTGTTTCCATTAGGTAAGGGTGGATATAGAGAAGGCATACCCTATGCACAGATAAAAAGAAATCTTCAGGTTGGCAATAAAATTGTATCAATACAAGAATATTTTGCTTACAACATCCAATCTAGGGACAATGAGTTTTCAACCATATTATGAGGAGCCAAGTTATTCCAACAATTGATTGTTGATGCATATATGATGATTGAATCTTATCAACTTTTATTCAAACAAATGGGTTATACTACACTACCACTAAAAAACACTTTTTAACTTTGTTTTGGAGGACTTTTTACGTCCATTTTTCAGGGGATATAAAAAGAAGGGATATAATAGGTCTTTTCTCATTTATTTCTGTTTTGAACAGACGTGAAAAGTAGGACTTCTCATGTATGTTTTTAAAACAGACATAAAAAGTGTCAACTTTTTATGTCTGTTTTAAAAACAGACAGAAGAAAAGGCCCTTTTTTAACTTTTGTTTTAAAAAATAGATGTAAAAGTCACATTTAAAGTTAAAAAAAAAAAGAGGCATTTTTTGTTGGATTGGAAGTAATTTAAAATTTTAAATCACATCTTAAATCACTTCCAGTCCCCAAAAAAAAAAAAAGCCTTATTAGCATTACACAAGTACCTCCTCAAAAAGAATTATTAATGAAGACATAATAATCCAAATCACAACACACATATATGCACATTAATAACAAGTGTTATAAGTACTCAAAAGTCACAATAATAATGTCAAATCATACTAAAATAACATAAAAGTATCTAACACAAGTAAAACCACAATACAAGTAAACTATACCAACACAAGTGAAATCATATTTTGAAGCTTTTGGTACTTCTAAGAAAAAATGTGGTGCCAACAAGTTCTAACAGGTAATTGTTTGACTGTGTGAATAGAATATATCATTCTTTGAATTCATTCTTTGAGAGCTGCCACGTTTTTAACCTCCTGAATAGGGTCAATTGTATTCATGATTAACAATAAAATGCAAGATAATCAAGTGGCACTATTTTGTAATGAGAAATTCTTCAATGATTAATGAGTGATAAATATAGAATTACCAGGGAAATGTCTCAAAAAGAAAAGCCGTAAGACGACAGCAATAAAGGCTACCCATTTCCCAAACTCTCCCCTGCATAAACAATTATAGAAATAAACCAGATGGTTTATAGTCAAGACAAGCAACTATAAAAATTAAAGAATAAAGTATTGTGGGGATGGATAAAAGCAAACCTCCTTTGATTGCCATACTTCTCAATGCAAGTCTAAAAGCAATTTTAAGAATGTTCAAACAAAACTTATGTTGATTCCCATACTTCTAATGAACAAGGCTCAACCCAACCCTTCCAAAGAAAGTTCATGAACATGTTAAAAATAGATTACTTAATGACACACATCAATCACATGGTTAAGAAAGGATAAGAACTTAATCTTCACATCACAGAATATGAATTGACTCCATTGAGTGCTCTATGCTCTGAAAAAAAGAAGGAAGAAACTAATTTAAGAGTCCAACACTTTTGAACAAGGTTGGACAATCACTTTCTAATAATCTAGCCTGATTAGTCATGGTGGGTCATACAAACAATTTTTTTCTTGTTATTATTAAAATACAATATTAGTCTTGAATCATTGATCTTCCAATTCTGAAGTAGGCCTAGGCATTGATACATTCTAATGAATAACAGATACTATAAAATAATCAACTAAGTGAGGAAGCTAAGTCTGACACCGTACATATATTTGATGATAAATTTGCATAATAATTGATCAATACTAACCCATCTGATCAGCATCGTCCAAAAAGTTTACCATCCATTTGTAGCTCACTTACAGTCTAGTTCAAAATCCAGGAAGAACGATATGATACAATTACTTTTTAGAATAAGATAATTTAAATTCAATCCTCACAAAAACTTTACTTTAGCATTACATGCACAAGGATGCATAAGACTACTCTGAAAAACCCCAGGATATAACTAATACCATAAAGAAGTACAAGTAAAATGAGCTACGGTGAGAAAAGATAAGACGGAATTGATACTCATGAAAGTTAAAAAAGAAAGAAAGGGTATGAAATTCCTCTCTCACACATTTTCACAAACACCTTGTGTACATTAACATTAAACGAGTTTACCAAGTTTTGTAATCTTTAAATCCTTTGCCCAAAGATCTCTTTTGAACATCAATGTTTATGATTTTTTACCAGGAATTAAATTGAACACAAGAACACAACATAAAGTAAACCATTTCAATCAACGCATCTACACAACATGCATATGCTACACAAAATCAGGGAGAAGAGGAGTTTTTATAGAAACAATGTCACAAGTCAAGCCTAAAATCACCATGCCATCCTCTAGGTGCGTCTCGTAAAGATGATGAAGCCGTCATGCTTCCAGGTTAGAAGGGAGTCAGGTTCGAAGGCAATCCAGCAAAGAAGAAAATAGAAGAATGGAGGATCAACGCATATGCTACCTAGAATCAGCAGCAAAAGGAGTTTTTGAACTTATCACAAATCAAGCCCAAAATCACCGTGTCATCCTCTAGGTCCATCTCGTGAAGAAGATAAAGCCGTCGTGCGTTCAAGTTACAGGGTAGTCGAGCAAAGAAGAAAATAGGAGAAATGGAGGATTTAGGGAACAGATTGTTGAGTGTGTGTATGTGCCGAGAAGAAGGTGTAAAGGGAGAGAGGTTTTGCGAGGTATGTGTGCTGAGGGGGAGAGCGTCGATGCGATATCCAAGCTAGGGGAAAAGAGGAGAAATGGCAGAGACCTGAATCTGGAGGACTAAATAAAAAAATAAAAAAAAAAAGTTACTTCTCGCCTTGTTTTTTTTTGAAACAGACAAGATGTAACTTGTTATTCTCTTCTGTTCATATAAAAGAGACGAGAATATTGTTTTGTATAAATAGACGAGATTATATTTATTTTCTCCTCCATTTTGAAAAATAGACTAGAATAATGATTTTTTTCCCTCTGTTTTTGAAAACAGACAAGAATTAGGGAGGTAAATAGTGTATTTTGTTGCAATGGCGTACCATCATTGTTTACTAGAGGAGCACGGTGTACACTGGGAAA
This sequence comes from Neltuma alba, assembly GCF_004799145.2. Classification (NCBI taxonomy): domain Eukaryota; kingdom Viridiplantae; phylum Streptophyta; class Magnoliopsida; order Fabales; family Fabaceae; genus Neltuma; species Neltuma alba. The sequence goes on along the minus strand of NW_021635805.1, from coordinate 13,680 downwards.
TTACCCAGATGCTATGATAATTTGTATGCGGGCTGGATATCCTGACCTTTTTATCACCTTTACTTGTAATCCAAAGTGGCCAGAAATAACTAGGGAACTTGAAAATAAACGATCAGAAATTGTAGGACTAACCAAATATTGTCTCCCGTGTACCTGAGAGAAGGGCAATTATTCGGCCCCGTTAAGGTAGGTTAGTAATCTGAATAAAAGATTCACATTATTTATATTATTCCATTTTTTGTCATGAGAATAAAATAATCCAATGTTTTATATTTTTAATGGTTAGCACCCTTCGTAAAAATTATTTTTGTGTTTCAATGCAGCATTACAATTGAGTTTTAGAAGTGAGGCTTGCCTCATGCACACATCATATTGTTCTTGGCCAATGATTATAAAATTGCTACTTCAGATGACATTGATGCTGTAATCAGTGCTGAAATACCCGACAAGGAAGAGAACCTTTTGTTATACGATGTTGTTGGCAACTTTATGATGCATGGTCCTTGTGGCATACTTAACCGTAACTCACTTGGTATGTCTAATGGTGAATGCACTAAATATGATCCACGAAGCTTCAGTTCTTCTGCTATCATACATGAAGATGGATATCCCCGTTACAGAAGACCTAACAATGGTCTTGAAATTCTGAAAAATGGCATCCCATTGGTTAATAGAAGTCATACCTTATAATGCATATCTGCTTTTAAAGTACCAGGCACATATCAATGTTGAGAGATGCAAAGGAGAGTCAATCAAATATTTATTTAAATATGTTAACAAGGGCCATCATCGAGCAACAACAGCTTTTTATGCAAAATTCTTCCTCATCGGGAACAGACGTGGTGCACGCGTACGATGAAATAAAAATGTACTATGATGTCTGATATCAGTCTCCATGTGAAGCAATCTGGAGGATTTTTGGATTTGACATTAATTTTAGGACACCCTCAGTGGAAAGATGGATTTGGATTCTCTCCACTTCTTTTCCCATCCTCTTCCTCTCCACTATCCTCTTTTTCCCTCACACCATTAGATCTAAAATTCCAATGATTCAGATTTGACATTTTATAAAAATAATATTATTAAATAAATAAATAAATAAATAAATTTAAACTGTTAAAATCTGGTCTAAACAGTTAATAACTGTAATAAAAAAAGTTGAAAAAAATTTGCTCTGTAATAATAATCTGTAGATATGAGCTGTTCAAATTAGATTTTAATAGTTTAAATTTATTTATCCATTTTTATAATTATATTTATTTTTATAAAATGTTATAAAATATTAAATCTGGACCATTGAAGTTTTGATCCAATAGTTGTAAAGGCCAAAGAGGGTAGTGGAGGGAAGAGGATGGGAGAAGGAGTGGAGAGAATCTAAGTCCGTAGAAAGACTTTCATTCCATCTTCCCAACCACCAAACTGTCATATATGAGTGATGACGAAGCTATAACATGAGGAAAGGTGGAGAAAGGCAGAAATAAGAAACAAAAAAGAAAGAATATAAAAGAGAGAAACCTGCATATACTCTGCTCCATGCGAGAGGGTTCTTCACGGCAGATCTGCATATCCTGAGAATATGAGAATGTGAGAAATGGAACTCTAAATAATGCCTCAACTACATAAACTCTGCATATTAATTTGTTGTGAGAATATGAGAGCCACATGTTCTTTGATATTTCTCTTCCTTCTATCCTCACACTGTTCGCAGAAGGCTGAGGCGTACGTTGCAGTGGACTTTACAGTGTGTGCGAAGTCATTACGTTCAAGATGATCACATGATGATGGTGGTGAAGAACAAGATTATTACAAATATATTTTTGTAAAAATTATTAAATAACCAAGTTCAAATAAACATGCTTTAAAATTTTCAAAATCTCAAATTTATCAATTTTATGTCATGTTGAAAAGCTTAAAAACAGTTTAATTTTTGTAAAAAGGGTGGCTAGCTAATATATTTGGTTGAAAGATTACTAAATGATATTTTTGTTAGGAAATTAGTTTTGTCTGAAAAGTTACATTAAACTAGTTCAGATCCCGTGCATAGTGCGGGCTCAATGTTTGCGGGTTTTTTTTTTTTTTTACAGCACGAAGAATGAGACAATGTTATAGCGTGGATATTAAGATCAGAACCTGTAATGCACAAGAGTGAATCGATGGCCCTTTATCCAACATATAAGATTGAATCAATATGAAATAACAGCTAAATCTCACTTATTTACATATGACGTACAATTACAAAAATCATTTTGTAAATAATACTATAGTTTTTGTTAGTGGGGCGTCCTTCATCATTTAAAATCAGTATTTTGAAACATTCCTTTTTTTTCCATACATAAAACTGCTACATATTATATCATGCCTGAAAACTAACATTATTGGGAATTGGTTTCCCCACATAGTGAAAGGCAAAGATGAATTGAAAGACGTAACCATAACTTATAGAATCAGAATATTAAATTTGGGCAATTTTGAGATGTTTGAATTTAGCGTGGGAATTTGGCTTTAGAAGGGTCATTTTGGAATCAGATTCCAAGACTTCAAACGATGCTCTCCATTGGAAGGAAATGGATCACTTGCTATCTGGTGTTTTTAAACATGAGATCCTTTATGATATAAGACTGGGAGGAAGGGCTCACTAAATCGGGTCTTGTCAGCTCGTATCCTCCACACTTGAAGTCGCTGTGCGATCATGATTGCCTGGGATATGATTCGTCGGCAGCGTAGTTTTATTTTGGGCTTATGCCTTCTTATACACCGAAAAGAAAAAAATTTAAATATTCCCAAAGTTTGATGAATTGTCCTGGCACTGGCACGTGCGATGTATAGTTGTGATATAAGCCTTAATGATACAAGTTAGAAATGGTTGTCAACATATAAAATCATATATTTCAAGGTATGCTTTTATCGAAAACATATTTCCAGTTTTTTTAAAAAATATTAAAGACAATTCTTTAAAAGCTATGTTATTTTCAAGCTTAATGGATTTTTTTTATTTTGAACAGTAAATTCTAGGTTTGGCCTTTTTTATTTTTCAGAAATCAATTCTGACTTAAATTTAAAAATGATAAAATAAATCTATTATGGATCGGATTTTAATTTTATAGAATTCGGCATGTCATTAAACCCTTGATTTTTGTTTATAATCATATTATTATTGAGAGCTACCTTCTGCATATACTAAAAAGCAAAGATAAATCACAAGGCATAATTTTGCTGAATCAGGAGGCGTAATAATGTCGTGTGGAATTAGAATATTACAGCCTTCATTTTTTTTTTTTTTTGTTGAAAGAGACAGCCTTCATTGCTTTCGTTATTACATCTACTCGTATAATGTTTCTCGGTACACCATAAATACATTGCAAGTCAACAATGTATCTGACATAAAAGTCAATCAAGATAAGATGACAGCAAAATATAGTTACAAGAAATTAAAATTTCTTTGTTTACCAAATACTACCTCCAGTCCTATTTATAAAATCTCTTTTATAGTCTACAAACGAGTTTTTATAAATAGGACTGGAGGTAGTATTTTTCTTATTGTATAATCAAGATAAAAAGATAACAAAATATTGCTTCTTTTAAATGATACGATTTCTAAATCCCATAATCACTTTGTGCGACAAAAGCAAGATGAATGCTGAGATTGGACCAAATAACATTTTGATTATACATCTGAGAGGATCATCATGCTCAATGACTTTAGAAGAGGTAGATGGTGAATACATGGTTATGGCTGAAGACAGTTTGTATTACTGCATCAGCAAGACCTATAATAGAGGAAGAATAGACACCAAGGCCGGTAATACGTCCCCAATTCTTGATACGATATTGAAAAACCAAATGCTTGTACACCATATCAGCTTCTTCAAGAGTCTCAAAACTTACAGGAATAGATAAAAATCTCTTCACATCTTTCTAGCCAAGTTCAACAACCAAAAGGGGAAAAACTTGACATTGAAAAAATAATCTCCACCTACAATAGCAAAAGCGAATAATTAGAATTGTTGTCACTGTAAGCCTTACAGAAAAATAATGAAAGGATTTTTTTAATTAAAAAAAAGGCTTCCAAAAATCAAACATCTCATCAATGTAAGCCTAGTAAAGAAATAATGAAATAAACTTCTAGAAAAGAAGTCTCAACGCAAACAGAAACATCCAACCCGGTGAACAAAAATATTTAAGGCCATATGGTCAATATTAAAAGGAGTAATTCAATGAGACTTTCAATTTTGTCAACAAAAAGAATGATTGCGAATGATAGAAGTTATACCACTGGATACTCTCGTGATTTACCTCACAAATGCACCCTAAAAATTATGTACCAACTTGAATCAGAATATTCACGTTTATTTCCTAACAATAGTTTGACCAAAAAAAAACCTCAGATACAAACTGCACGTCAAGGAAAAAGATCGCCGAGACATATGCTAATCTTTTGAAAAGGATTCATTAAGCGACGCGGTGTCCCAATTATTTAAAAAATCTCATTTAAATAAACCAAAAGTGGGAACCTTCTAAAAAAGATACAAGAGAAGATTTAAATTTGCAATCTCAAAATATGAAATGGGATTGTCTCAAAATATGACAATTGACCATCTGTTATAACCTATAGGACGATACACATGCAAATTTTGTCTCAAGGACCTGTCCTCGTCCTGTTTCTATCATAGTCTTCTGAAAGATTTTCCCACTGCTTTAATTTTCTATTAGGTGGTCAATTGTCTGAGATAGTCATTACTTGGCAAATCATACAATAAAATTTATATCTGGTGTAGTTCAAACGAATTATTTATGATACGGGGCTTGCCAAATCATGTGGTCTACTACCCGTGACTATTCAATCAAATCAACAACCACAAATTGAAAACATGAGAGCAAGATAAACTAAATAGATAACTAATAAAAGAAAAATTGTCCCATAATATTGTTACAGTGTTAATTCTGTCATAAGGTAGAATGTAAACCCGTAACGGCTCTTGCTCCACCACCTCATGATATTCATCTTGTATTCTTTGTAAGGGTCTGAAACATAATATAACATACCTGAAACTGTCTTTGGATCCCCAAACCATTTAGTCAAGGAACTGTCATTTTCAAGGCGAAAAATTTCAGCATTCTAGTTTGCACTTAACTGTAAATAAAGAACTGATAAAAAAAATTGATCTTATAATTGTGTATAAATGTAATATTAAAATATAATACAAAGTCATAATGGAAGCAAAGATGTCTAATAAATGTATATAAGTCTAATTGATTATATTTTGCAAGATATAAACCACTTGCCTTCTTTTTCTCCCTTCCTTTACCAGAATAGGATGCAGCCATGTTGTCAAAGTTACAGGTCCATCAACCGTGCTATTTAGTTACTGAGAAAAATACACGAACAAAGTAACGTTGAGATTATCAGGACAACAATATTAACTATTAATGTCAGAAAAAACTTATAAACTATTATCTGACAATTATAAATACGATGTTAAAATATAATATACAGTAATAATCGAAGCAAAGATGTCTACTGAATGTACATAAGTATAATTGATTATATTTTATCACCTTCTCCAAGTGGATAATGTGCCATCAATATAAGATCTACATTCATGTGAATAAGAAATTTAATATACAAACATTAATAAAAGCACCATTAAAGCATAAAGAAACTGTCGTAATTGGGGGATTGTCTTTATTCTAGAAGAATATGCTTCCAATTTCTTACTGATTTCAGCTTATCATCTTAAAAATATTGGTTACAAGGTGATTGTTTGTTTGGCGATTTCTTCTTGGCACCACTGAAGAGCCATTTAGCAGCAGCAAGATTGGAAAGTACAAAAAAATGCGATGTAAAGTATGAACCATACCCTTGCTTAAAAGAATAGCTAAAAGAGACCTGTGCATCTTCATTCTCAGATGGATCTTAGTGCATAAAGTCGCTATAATTTACACTACCAAAGGGTTGTACCTGCATTAAGGATGATAGGGTATTTAGGCGCTAACAAAGATGCCATAAATTTCAGATATCCAAAAATTATGCTGATAAGAGGTAGACATTGACTTTTTTAAATTTTTGGCAAAAATAATCATCACAAAGAGAGTTGAAAAAGGGAAAAATAAGCTTCTCATATATATTTGAGGTATTAAGCAAGCCCTAAGAAAGACAAGTTCTGTGCATCCTTCAAAAACTTGAATTCCTGGTATGCAGATTTCACCTGAAATCCAAATTCACAGAACTGTACAGCGTCAAGAGTTTTCTAGTGATTTATTTCCAGTGAGCTAAGAAAGTAGTTGTTTTTGGATGTCAATTGTAACAAAGATTCTAAGATAAGAATGATGATTGAATCTCTTCTATCTGGATTGATAATCTAGATGAATCCCATCCGTTTCATGTATACTATGGAAAGATTAGGAAAAGAAAATAAAAAATGTGTGAATTAAGTTGTTCAGAGCATTATAAATGTAGTAGACTAAGTGAAAATTAATTAAACTCTCAAAATAATTATTGTAGGTAATATCCAGAAGGCAAGCAAGTTTTAGTTGTTTCTACCCGTACTAAGTGAACTTGAAGTGCAGGTCAGTGAGCAAGGCACTCTGCCAACTTTAGTAGTCTCATATGAGCAAGAAAATCTTCTGCCTTCTCTACATTCACATATAATGCGTCCCTACATAGTAATAATTAGAACACAAAAAAGCTATAGCCGAGAAAAGACGCTTTGGCAATCACATTTTAATAGCTATCATATAGAGGCCAAAGAAAGATGTTTCCTTCCTTCTCCACTCTTTATGATATATATATATATATATATATATATATTTCAAATCGTCGATCGAGAGAAAACTTTTAAATGTCCGCATGAGCATGCTAAACTCTTGGTCATAAACTTTATTAGTTTTTCCATAGTTTTCCCAGCACTCTGGACAGAACCTACGGATGCCAAAATTGAAGATTAACCACCCTCCAAAAAGACGGCAACACGGGATTAAAATGGTCGAATAGTAAGCACTACTAATATATGCGTTGCAAGGTGGTTGATTCTCACCCATACTCTAATTGTGAAAATGAAGACCAAAGAAGAAAAGAAATCAAGAAGGCTAGAGATGGTGAAGCAGAAAGGTTGCGAAAGATCAATTAAGCTGAGAGACGGGCTGTTTGGGAATCACTACCGTTATTAGCGCTTGACAGAGAAACCAAGGTGTAGATAGTGACAAACGGTGCTGGCAAACAGACAGACGGAGAGGAGAAATCAAAACAGGGAGCACCAACGCTGAGGACAGAGACACAATGATCTGGAAGCTTAGACAATTGGGTGAAAGAAGAGGAAAACGTTTGTGAACAGTGGAACAGCGGGCGTCGACGGCTGTGGGGTTGCAAGATCCGGGCTTGGCTTGGTGACAAAGAACGCTACCGAAAAGAGAAATTGAGAAAGGGATGCTTGGATAAAATCAAGGCTAGGATGTCAAAGAGATGGGCAACAATGGGAGCGCCCATGACAGAAAGTGGGAGGCAAAAATGGGAAAAAGAAGCCCCACCAAACACAACAACCTCCTAGCAGTTCATGTAGCTGCTCGAACGGAAGAACACACAGCGGCTGACGAAACATGAAACGTGGACCCTCAGGACGTGGCTAGATGTCACGCAGTTGACCAACCAGTGTCCCTCCTATTATATAGACTAATAGATAGATGAGTGTGCATGTATGAGATAACTTCTGATTTCCCAAAACAAAAACAAAAAAATCCGGTCAGAAAAGAAAAAACCAAGAAGTTTTGGGCATATTTATAAATGAAGAATATTTCTCTATAATTAAAATATAAGAAAAGTGAAACCAATTGCTACTATTTATAAGGCAAAGAGAAAATATTTCTCTTAGTCCTATTTATAAGTTACTTCATTAATTTTTTAGCATAAATATATTATTTTGTCTTTCATTTATTACGATATAAATAGTTTAGATTTTTTTAAAAAGTATATAGGGATAACGTTAAAAGTTATTATATTTTAATAGAGAATAAATATAATTTAAAATTGTTTTAATTTATGTGAAAACATGTTAGAGTAAAAGACAATACAAGTATGTTGTTTTCTGAACAGTAAGCTATTCATAACTTGCAAATGACGATTTTTTTTTTATTAATAAATACATCTTTCCCAATACAGTACAAGAATGAGTAACCATTATTGAGAATTAACGGGCATTAATTACGCTGGCATAAGATCTAAATATCTTCTTAACCAAAACTAGACAATTGGGTGAATAGTTGCGTGGAAGCATATTGTCCATTCACTTCTGGTCAACATTTTCAACTTTACTAATTTTTCTAACGGAAAGGAACTTGGTGAAACTGAATTTTTTCTTTTTGAGTTACAGGAGGGCGGGATCGACCCGCATTACACACACCCACCACACACCCCACCACTGGGCCAACAGCCGGTAACATGATTTTTTCTTTGAAGCCCGAGGTCCTAACAGTTGCTGTGAGGGAACCGGCCGTTCTCCTCTACCCACGCCATACCGTTTTGAGTTAAAAACAAGGCTGGCATGCTTTGTTTTAATTTTTCAGCAGTATCATGTATCCTTGAATAATTTTTAGTGCGCTTAACATCCAAAAATTTTTGAGTAATACCCAATATTTAGGAAGATTCACTCTAAACTATTTTTTTAATAGCACCGAGCATTTTAAAAATGGAGGCTGACAACTTTTTTTCGAAACCGATATCAATAACTCTGAAGTATTTTTTTTCAGTTGCATTTAGTATCTTAAGGTAATTTTTAGTACATTTAACACTTTAAAATAACTTTTTAGTAGCACTAAATATGCAGTAAGTTGGACACGCAATATTTTTTCAAAAGCACACAATATTCTAAACTAATTTTAGGATATTAAGTGTTTACAAGAAAAATAATATAGGGTATTGGATGCTAGGTACTAGTGGAAAATAGTTCAAAGTGCAGCTTGTTAGATACTGGGTACTACTGGAAAATATTTTAGGTGTCACGTGCTAAAATTATTTTAACATACTAAATCCTACTAAAAAGCACTTCAAAATAAAGGATGTTAATTAAAAAAAAAAAAAAAAGGTGGCCTAGCCTTTAATTTTAACACTCCACAAAATAAAGGATGTTGAGGAGAAGTGGAGGCAAGGAGAGAGGAGAGCCACCTCCTGGGTGTAAGAACTGCCTGAGAGAGCTTGCCACTTATGCTTATCATCTCAACAAGAAGTTCAATCTCATTCTTAATCCGAATGAGAAGGAAGATGAGGAAGACTAAGAGGCAAAATAATTTTAATTATAGATAATAAAAGTAATAAATGTTGAACGTTCAGTTGGTTTAAAGTCAATATCATTATAAATTTTAACATGCATCATTATTTTTTTATTCATATTTTAATATATTAGAATTAAATATGTCATCTTTTTTAATAAATATATCTTAAAATCTTTATTTATTTTATGATAATTGTTTGCTAGGCACAAATATCCTATATCCTCTTGGCAATCCTACTCGAGATATTGTTAAGTATTAATGTTGTCACTTCTCCTACACAGATCAAATAAATTATTTCATCACATTATGAGAGACTAGTCTTTTTTAATTTTTTTTTTATTATCATTTTTTTAATGGCGGACACATTCCTCCCAGTCCCTTCTGTTGTTTCCAGCCAAAAGATTTCTTGACAAAAAGCAGATTTTTTCCCCAAAAAAAAAAAGTGAAATTGCATTGTTTCACTTATTGTGGTCGCGCTAGATGACCCCGCCATAGCCGTTTCTGCTAGTAGTATTGTTGTTTGATATATGTGGTATTGAAAATCTCAACCCTTAGCTCATAAATCGAATTTCGACCGGGACGAGACACATTTAAACACTTCTATGGGATACAAGTGTCCATAGTTTCTCTCCATTGAACACTTCTGTTAGGACGCGGGCTTTTCTCACAAGCAAATCAAGGGATTTTACGTCTCTAGCTTGTGCGGCCTCATTTCCCGTGATGTAACGCCAATGCATGTCTTCACAATAATCTGGGTAATTGTGGCGGCGAAACAACATGGCAGCAATTCCTGGAAAGACAGTGATTGATGATTACTCTGTGAGGGACTATGTTTGGTGATTCCATGTGAACGTGTATGTACTCTTTTGTGACATTTGGAAATTTTTGCAGGTGAATTAGGGATTGTTTAGCCTGCGTGTCTGTCTTTGCTATCCTGCTTTGCTAGTGTTAGTAGTTTGCTGTTTCAGTTTTTTTTCTGTTGTTTTTACTGTATTTTCTTTGTATTTGTTTAGTTCTCTGTTTTTCTGGTGAGCTTTTTTGTTCTAGGTTGAGTCTTAGGTGTTTTTTAGTGCTTTATTTGGCTTCACACATGTTTTTTTTTAATCAATAACACCGCCTTTAGTCATTAATACAAGAGTTATATAACTAATGTGAATGAAAATATTTAAAAAAAACTTAGTTAAATTAATTATTTGTCACAAATATATATTGACCTCCTTAAATTGTCCTATTTAATCATATGTATTGGAATAGTTGAACCTCTTATAATCAATAGGAATATTTTAGAAAAAATAATAAATAAAATTAATTGAGGTATTATTTATAAAATTAAATACAATCTCTCAACTAACTCTTATGTGAACCAAACATAGGCAACCTCGTGGCTTTTATGTTTTCTTCCATGACACAAGGTATTCATGTCATTTCTCCATAACTAAAGATGTCCAATTCATGCAGAGATTTGTGGCATGTGAATATTAAATATTTGCTCTAATTGGGACCAAGTCTTATTTGGCTTAAGTACGCTTCTTGACCCTTCCCTTGCAATTTCATAAAACTAACCTGAATTTAGTTGAAAGGCCAGGGGTAAATTGTTTTAGGTTGGGTTTTATAAGTAACTGAACTAAATGAGAAATAATCTCATAAGCCTACACCTTTTTTTTTTTTGGTTTTTTCTTTTTTTCTTTTTTGGGGGGGGTTAATTTAATCAATTTCTTGCTCTTTTCAGCAGGGGAACGTCGTCATTAGTATATAAATGCAGTATCTGGGTCAGCCCAAGTTAAGTGTGTTGGGCCCATTCTCCATCCCCTTGACAAAGCGCAGTCCCAACGCTTGCGTACTGATGTATTTAACATTTGAAACCCCGTTTCCTCTTCCTTTCTTGTTTTTGTTAGAGAAGAGGGATAAGCCCAATTACAGGAAATTAAAATCTCTGGGGACTAGCTCCCAAACGCTATTTCTCTACCAGCGCCCTTGGTTGAGGAGGGCAAACCTTGGAAAAAGTTATCCGAGAAATTCCTGTTTTTGCCAAGGAATCAGCTATACCATTGCAAGCTCTAGGAACATATATAGGCAAGTTTCACTTGCCACGTATGCTTCAGCAGCACCTTAATCTGATTGAAAACCGAACACTACCATTCTGGGGATGCTTACGAGACTCCGGATTATCAATTACTCCTCCGGTCCTTAATATAGAACCTAATTGTTGAATTGATTTTGATCCTAAATATAAGATATATTTTTCATATTTATCAATTTTTTTCTAAATTAGCCCCATGAATACATCAACCATAATCAAATGGAAGAGGAAAGGGAATATTTAGGAAGATGATTATGGTGTTTTAGGAAACACATATCATATTTCTTATAATTAACTACCTACCTAACTTTTCATCTAATCAAATTAGTTAAATAAGTTTTATATTAAAGTAATTGCTTAGCATCAGATTCAACAAGAATCTTCTTCAATCCAAACTCCCAGGCCACCTTAAGCTTCTGAATAAAGCCCCTGGAATCTCTGAAAACCCCACCGCATGCCTGCTTTAGGCAGGGACAAGAGGGGGAGAGAGTTCGGCCAGGGTCCGTGGAGATGGATGGGCCTGGGACCAATAATGTCGGCCCCATTCAGGGGCAGGAGGGACCCACAAATCATCATTGTCATTGTTAAGGCATGTCGGAGTCCAAGCAATCTTCCCAGGCGAGGTGCAAAATTCCTCCTGTCACACCATCATTCAGAGGATGTCCTTGACGTGGTGAAGCTTCAACTTTCAAAGTTCTGTAATATATAATGACTTGAGAGAAACCAAAACAAATACCCATAAAATATCTGTAGTAATTTAAATAAATTACTTGCTTTTAATAATTTGCGAGTTCTTCTTAAATACTCCTATATGGATTAATCTATTAATTAATCATGTATTTGTTTTAAGTTAAATAAATTAATTTGAGATAAAATAAATTAAGGTCTTACGTTTAAAATTAAAACCAACTTCCTAAATACTACCTCCGGTTCTAATTAGAAGATTTCGTTTGTAAACGAGATCTTATAATTAGAACCAGAGGCAGTAGCTTTTAAATTTAAAATCAGAAGAGTATGCCAAGACTCAAAATAAAATTTTTGTGACATCTGTTTAATGCTTGTTAATTAAATTAATGTTTAAAATCAATTTTGAACGTTGCTTTCTTTATAAAAAAAGTCCTAAAACACTATTACTTTTCAATACCACTATTATGTAATGTAAAAAATATTATATATATAGTTTTTAAATTAATCTTTGAATTTATCTAATTAATAGATAAATTAATAAAAAAATATATAAAAAAAGTATACAAAGTGAAAATGAATGTGTCTAATTTATGCATAGGAAAGTACCAAGCAACATTTCTTAAATATGTGAAAAAATAAAGGCAACGTTTATTTATATTTTTTTTGGGTTATTTATTAGAATGATAAACAATTTTCACATATTTATCGTCTAAAGTGGGCATCAATAGCGTCACATGGAAAGTTGTTGCTTGTGCATACGTAAAGCAATAGTTATAAAATTGGTGCATGTTCTCATAGGATAATTTTTTTTTTTTGGTATAATTTAAAGTATTTTCAAGTAATTTTAGGCTTGACACTAATTCTGTTAACCGAGAGCATTAATGTTAAAACCTTCCTAACAATATGCTTTCCCATATTAGAATTTGTGTTCTTCTCCTTATAAGGATGAAACGATTTATTATATCAACTAACAACTTAATAACAATTGATGTTGTAGTGGATGGAGCATAAGATGATTGGTCCAATTGATTACAGTTACTTTACCATGGACAAAGCTGCAGCATAACTGTTTGACTGCTTTGCCAATGACTCGCCGGTTGGTCTCATAGGACCAACTGGGAGCCTTGGTCTTGGCATTTGCCATGCGCGGGTGTCAATACAATTATTTTTTATTTCCAAAATTAAAACAAATTTGTTGGGAAAGATTAAAAAATTGGAAAACGCTACGCTGACTTAGTTGGTATGTTTTAATTTTTAAACATAAAATATAACGATATAAAGGATTAAATGTTTTTACATTATTTAATTACAAACTTATTATTTAAATTTAACGAGTCAGTATTATGTTAAGTAAGTAACTATAATATTAAGATTAAGAGACTAAAAATACACTTTATAAATTTAATAAATGAACTAAAAGTCAATGTAAACTGAAAAAAATTAAACGCATACTTTAGTCTTTAGACAATAAAATATATTTTTACATTTTTATTGTTTAACTAATTTTTATTGATATTTTAATATACAGTTATTTGTATCTCAATGTATACAAAATCAGAGGAAGTTATGTCACAGGGATGAATTTCCAATATATGCCCTTAATTTATCTTAGCATTACTTTGGGATACAAGGTGAAATACTATTAAAAAAAA